>NW_027655975.1:0-265671 GCF_964235325.1 Thermobia domestica
TCTACATCATCTGCATATCAAAATGCAGATGAGGGGCACATTTGCATATGTATATGTAAATAGGATAATTTGTGATTTAATTATTTGCTGAATATTAGCATATTCTGTGCATACTTATTGGATATTATTAGTAATGAAGTGTGAAACACCTAGCATAGTACGTAAATATTAATACAATATTGTAATATATTGTATGTATTTATTTCATTGTGTTTATTCCATTTATAAGCTTATATAATGTATTAATGGGTTGCATATAATTACGTCATTGTTGCATAATGCATAACTAACAGGGGATGCTGGAAGAAAATGAATATAAAGCAGAGATGAAGGATTAATTAAAGAGGAAATGAGCAGAATCTATAAGAATCATACTTGATTTTTCTGAACGCTTGGATGAGAGCTAGTGCTGAGAAAAGTTTTTTTTTTTTTCTTTCCCGACTGACTGTCGCCTATACTACAGGTTGGGAGGTCTATCTCAACTCAACACGGAAAGAAAGACCCAGAATAGAAACTAAATAAGTATCGTATACCCAGGAAGTAGCCTAGAGACTTCCGTTGGTGAATTTACACTGGGTTTGATACAATGTGTTGAAACACGGAGTTCTTATTGTTTAAAATGTCATAAACTTTTTCACGTCTACATGTGAAAATATTGGTTTCTATACGTGTGACTTCCAATGCATCTAGCATCAGCGTCTCTTCCTCCCCCCCTGCTCACCAAAAACCAGTAACCTGGCTAGCGAGCCTCTTGCTAGGTTCCCAGTAGGCAACACCAATTTGAAAATGTATACTTTAATTTGACTCATTTTCTGTGTTTAATATTAATATTTACGTACTAAGCTATAATCGTTCTTGGAAAGACCGCATAAAATTCTGTTTATTTTTAAACAACGTGTTTCCCTTATCGAACAAGACACTTAGATCTTGTTTTGTGAAAATTAAATTATTTACAATGATGTTTCCTTCAATCTCTCTCCAAGAAAGCATGGCTGCATTAGTAAGCAGACGGTTTGAACGACTACCACAGTATTTGGGTAGAATGCTGCTTCTGGGAGAGATGTCAGTTAATAAATTGTATCAATATGTAATCTTTGTATGTTTAACTTTATTTTTATGTGTAATATCATATGTTTCTGTATTTCATTCATATGTTAACTAGCAAAGGAAAACAAAAGTAGGCGGAAATCATCCATAGTTTCTGCTGTGAGCATTAAGCTTCCGTGTTGTCCGCTATCTGGGAGGGGCAGCACGTATCAGCCAAGTAAGGTAAAGTTGGCTACGGATGGTAGCTGGAAGAAGGGCATTGACACGGGAGACCACCCGCAATATTCGCCGCAAGGCATGAACCCTTTGTCAAAGGGTGGTGGAAGAAGCGAGTTTCTTCGTTTCCTGTGTTTTGCCCGAAACATATACTCGTTTTCCGTGGAGAACGGGGTAGTTGAAGCTAGACTCATGAAGTAACAAGAGGTAGTTTTGCAGTGTTAAAGGGAGTCATCCGACTTCCAGTACAAAGTTCAAGACCCAGGACGCGGTGAGAACAATTTCGGTTCCCCGGGATTTGTCCTGTGAACTACAGTATCGCGAGTGAGTTATACAAATTACTCAAATGCACATGAAATAGTACAGTGACAGACAGTGGATAACTTAACCTAATTTTTAGTTATACGTCAGTGGTGCTATTATATTCAGTGAAAAATGAAGCTTAACATTGAAAGTTAATATTAATTATTCTCCATTCGCTGAGTGCTTAGGACCCTCAGTGGAGATCATTTACTTTAAAATCTCTTCACAACCCCAGTGTTAATATGGGACAATTGCAGTTTCCCCAATATGGGAGAAATATATATCGTTACATATCTCAATTAGAGATATAACGCCAAGGCTAGTAACGCTATTATACTAGGCCTGTCCTTGGACATTTTAGCACAAGGCTTACAAGTAACCATTTGCTTGTTTAAAATTGGAGCTACTGAACATTCCTTCATAGAATGCTTAACATTCAGTGTACCTTATCTTCTAGCAGAACATTTTCATGTGGTGGAATGAGTATCTTGGAGGACACTGTGTCATCGAATTGGAGCGTTGTGTACATCAAGTAACATTTTGGAACATTGCGTCAGAATTTAAAAATTTTTTATTTTATCTTCACTCTGTGGTTTAAGTAACAAATAATAGTGAAATATGTTGCTTCGACATTTTAATACATCTCTCCTCTAGAACGGTTAGAGACGAGAAACTAGATAAGTATGAGGAGATAAATAATTCTGTAAATATTTCTATAAAGTTTTTTTTTTTTTTTTTTAAAGGTCAGACAGACCTTTTCAAGTTATCAGTTTATTCTCGTTCATTTTATTTTTTTTTTAAGTGTGTTAAATATCAAATATATATCATTTACAAGTAAAGTGTTTATGTGATAGTGCACTAAAAAGGTGATAAGAAATAGTGTATAATGAGTGATATCATCTCATCTACCATGGTTGAGATGCCTGTTTTCTTCATGGAAAATAAATCTGTCAGCTCTTACCGGAACAACTGTGTATTCAATTGCTGTAGGGTGAGTACCTGCACTAATGTCAATTTTGTTTCAGGAGTGTGATTCAAGGAGACAGTTTCCCCTTGATTGTGTATGTTGACCATCTCTCTGCATGGGGCTCAGAGAGAGAATACTGCCCAAAAGAACAACTAACAGCCATGAAATAGTGAGATCATTTACAGGCTGCTACCTGTAAATTTTAAATTATAGATTTTTTTTTTCTTTCACATAAATTTGAAACTTATTACAGACTCACTATTTATAGCATCCTTGAGCATGGTTGTTATGCAGATGGCCCTGAGATCTGCTGTTCTACAAAAATAATTAATTTTTGCTCTACCGAATTCATAAGGGAGTGGCGGCCCTGACGGGAGAGAACCTGATCTCCAAGAGGGAATAAATAACTTCTCATAATATTTTTTTTTGGTATTTGCATTTATGTAAATACGTCAGTTAATTAAATATTCCCAGCCACTCACCTTCAACATTTTTTATTTTTATTGTGTTGGTGTTGTTAGGTATATAGTAGCTTCGGCTCTGGCCACCTAGCACCTCACAATACACTATGTGAACAAAAGTATCCAGATATCCCCCAAAACATACGCGTTTCATATTATGTGCATTGTGCTGCCACCTATTGCCAGGTACTCATTATCAGCGACCTCAGTAGTCATTAGCAAAGGCGCAAATCTGTCTTCAACATTGGGGGGGACGGGTAAGATGGTCCCGTATATATATATATATATATATATATATATATATATATATATATATATATATATATATATATATATATAAGCGATGTTCAAAATATTTATGAAGTTGAAAAACAATGCTGTGAAGGATCAGGGGAGCAGAATTGTCTTCAGTGACGAATTTAGGAGGCTATCGGGCTCATTCTCCCCTCGAAATAATTTGTTAGTTTTACGCATTCCACGTACAACAATAATCCTTCTTACCATTTCTAAGAATGTCATTGACTTTCCATTTTCTTATGCTTTTTGTTTAGAAATAATACTGTATTTGTCAAATTTCATTCCATGTAAGAACTGCGTCCTTAATTGTTCTTTCTGTCATCCTTTCTATTTTTCTGTTTCTTTTTCTTGACGTTACTACTTTCATTTCGCCTATCATACTTTATCGACCGTTGTCAGTTATGATTCAAGTTGGCCGTCATCAGTAACACCAAAACTAAGAGGAGTTGATAAGCGAAACTAGTGTTCCACACCAACATGCGCGGATATCAATATGACAGGACTTTAGTTATTATAACAAAGGAACAATTATATCGTTTAGTTATTTTTAAAAGAACGAAATGTTTGAATTAAAGAAAATCAAAACGGGGGAATAATTAGCCCGGGAAATTAGGACGGCCAAGAGGATGCTTTCTTTTTCTTGTATGAATAGAATAAAGGGTTAGATTCACTTTTAAATTTTTGTGTCGTATCATATAGGATTTATCGATCTGTAATTCTTGTCATTATAACTTCAATTTATTCATAAATTAAAATATATTTAATTCTCAAACTCAGGTGGGCAATTGCCCACTTCCTTCCTTGTATTGGGCATAGCCCTCAAAAGAAAATCCTAAATACGCCATTGGTTGTCTTCAACATTGGAAGGTGGGCAGATTTGAGGCTTATTCTAGATAAGGGAGATGAAACTCATATTACGGTAGATGAATCTGATCAACTGTTGTAGAGTATATTATATATTAGGTGATGTAGATGAAGTAGTAGTACATATCAGTATTAAAAATCACTGCCGTGAAAACATTCTTAAATCTGAATACATTCATATTTATAATTGGTATGTTTCTAATTAGGCATCCACAAAGATCCACGTTAAAATTGTTTTATAGTAATATAATAATATAAATGACGACTTCCCCAAAACTATGAAGAAAGAATATCAATTATGTGTGACGCAACAATACTCTTTGAGCAAAATTATTATAATCTCAATAACATTACAGGAATCGTTTCAGAAATCTGACGCATGTCATACTCTTTACTTAACAGATGTAACCTTAAGATTAGAGAGAAAAATATTCCAGCAATTGAATTCTTTTCTTTGCTTATGAAACATCCTCTCTCAAAAGAAAAATTGGGACACGCGGAAATGATACGTAGGAACAAACCATGGTTCGAACTAGCAGAGAAGAGAAAACAGGCAAAATTACGTTGGCTACAAAATCCGAATGAAGTAACTACACAAAATTTCGTAGACATCAGGCGAGGAACTTCCAAAACTTTTAGAACAAAAAAAACGCGATATTTTGAAAGCTAAAATTAAGGAACTTGAAGATAGTAAAAATAAAAACATTCGGGACATGTATAAAGGGGTCAACGAATTTAAGAAAGGCTATCAACCTCGTTCTTATATATGAAAGAAAGCTGATGGAACAGTTCTCACTGATACAGATAGCATTTTAAATAGATGGAAAGATTTCTTTGACGATTTGCTTAACACGCAGCCAAAAACTAATGTGCGTGGAGAAAGAAAGATACACACGGCAGAATCATATATTCCAGAACCCAATCGAATAGAAGTAAAACTCGCTATAAAGAAATTAAAGAAACACAAATCTCGGGTGCAAACGAAATTCCGGCTGAGTTAATTTTAGCTGGAGGCAAAAAATTGTGGAACAAGATACACAAACTCATTCTCCTTATCTACAACAAGGAAGAATTGCCACAAGAGTGGGAAGAATCAATCATTGTTCCAATTCACAAGAAAGGCGACAAAACTGACTGTAATAATTATCGAGGCATCTCTCTTCTGTTAACATCCTATAAAATCCTTTCAAACATTCTATTAGCAAGAATGAGCCCATACGCAGATGAAATGTTTGGAGATTATCAGTGTGGATTTAGACGAAATCGATCAACTATCGACCAAATATTTACCATTCGCCAAATACTCGAAAATAAGCGGGAATACAGTAGTCCGGTACATCAACTATTTATTGATTTTAGAAAGGCTTATAACTCGGTTAGGAGAGAAACATTGTACAACGTTCTTACAGAATTTGGAATACCGAAAAAGCTAATTAGATTAATTAAGGCATGTTTAAATGAATCCCAAAGTAAAGTCCGGGTAGGAAAAGTTTTGGCCACGAGCTTTCACGTTAAGAATGGCCTGAAACAAGAAGATGCGTTGTCGTCATTATTATTCAACTTTGTCCTGGAATACGCTATAAGGAAGATGAAGGATAGCAACCAGGGCCTAGAGCTGAACGGTGTTCACCAGGTTATGCGTACGCTGATTACGTAAGTTTAGTAGGGGTTGATATGAGAAAAATAGAAAGAAATGCAGAGGTCTTATTAGACACGCTTGCATGGACATGAGTTTAGAAGTAAATGCAGAGAAAACTAAAACTAAGTGCGTCGGGACCGTAATACGGCAAATTATGTATGTGTTAAAATATTAAATAATACTTTTGATAAAGTGGATACTTTCAAACATCTAGGATCAATATTAACAGACGAAAATCATATTCACGAAGAAATTAAATGTCGACTAAAAACAGGGAATTCGTGTTATTATTCAGTTCAAAACCTCTTGTCGTCGCGAATTCTGTCGAGGGATTTGAAGCTTAAAATGTATAAAACGATAATCATACGCTTACTGAGTACAGAGCATAGACTGAAAGTATTTGAGAACAAGATCCCGAGAGAAATATTCGGACCAAGAGGAACGGGAATGGGGAATGGTGGAAACTTCATAACGATGAACTACGTAAATTATATGGCTTACCAAACATTGTTAAGGTCATCAAGTCTAGGATGCTTAGGTGGGCAGGACATGTAGCCAGGATGGAAGAAAGTAGGAACGCTTTCAAAGTGTTAGCGGTAAGACCAATCGGAAAACGACTATTAAGAAGACAATATTAAGATGAATCTCGCAGAGATAGGAATACAAAGTAGAAACTGGATCCAGTTGGCTAAGAATAGAAGTCAGTGGAGAGCTTTTGTGAACGCGGCATTGAACCTCCGAGTTCCATAGGCTATAGAGTTTGTTAGCTTACGAAGCATGAGTAGATGCCTAGGCTGATACTACAAATAGATTAAATGCGCATTTACTGAAAAGATGGGTTCTACTGACATTGGATAGTCTATATACTCTTCGTGTGCTAGGGCCTAGGGGAGAGGAGGAGATAAGATTTCATATGAGGTTACGTCACGCACAGTCGCACGCCTTCATTTTCATTATAAATGGAAAAGCCAAGAGAAACAAATTTCATCTAACTTTCCTTTGTGACAGTCGGACACAACTCATCACAGTTATCTGCAAAATGCACTTTTCAAATCGGATTATTGGGAGAGCCTCTAGTTCCAATGTTGGGGGGGACATGTCTCCCCATTTCCCCGGAATTTGTGCCCGTACCTACAGCTGAGAAAACTTTCCAGCATGAGGAGAGGGGCATATCCTCCTCTGGCATTTATTGCAATTTGTGCCCAAATAGCGGAAGTGGAATTAATACATATTGATCAGACTACTAAACTCACTACAGCACAAAGTTCAGTTTGAAATACTACAGAATACGATTCTTTTTTTTTTTAAAAAAAATGGAAAAGCCAAGAGAAATCAATTTCATCTTACATTCCTTTGGGGCAGTCGGACACAAATCCGAAAAAGCGCTTTTTAAATCAGATTATTGGGGGGGACAGTCCCCCCCAGGTCCAACATTGGGGGGGACATGTCCCCCTCGTCCCCCCGGGATTTGCGCCAGTGGTCATTAGACATCGTGAGAGAGCAGAATGGGGCGCTCCGCGGAACTCGCGGACTTCGAACGTGGTCAGGTGATTGGTGTCACTTGTGTCAGAAGTCTGTACGCGAGATTTCCACACTCCTAAACATCCCTTGGTCCACTGTGTCAGATGTGATAGTGAAGTGAAAACGTGAAGGGACACGTTCAGCACAAAAGCTTACAGGCCGACCTCGTCTGTTGACTGACAGAGACCGCCGACAGTTGAAGAGGGTCGTAAAGTGTAATAGGCAGACATCTATCCAGACTATCAGAAAGGAATTCCAAACTGCATCAGGATCCACTCCAAGTACTATGACAGTTAGGCGTGAGGTGAGAAAACTTGGATTTCATTATCGAGCGGCTGCTCGTAAGCCGCACACCACGCAGGTAGATGCCAAACGACGCCTCGCTTGGTGTAAGGAGCGTAAACATTGGACGATTGAACAGTGGAAAAACGTTGTGTGGAGTTACGAATCACGGTACACAATGTGGCGATTCGATGGCAGGGTGTGGGTATGGCGAATGCCCTGTAAACGTCATCTGTGAGCATGTGTAGTGCCAACAGTAAAATTTGGGGGGGGGGGGTGTTATGGTGTGGTTGTGTTTTTCTTGGAGGGGGCTTGTATCCCTTGTTGTTTCGCGTGACACTCTCACAGCGCAGACTTACATTGATGTTTTAACACCTTACTTTCCACTATTAAAGAATAATTCGGGGATGGCGATTGCGTCTTTCAACACGATCGAGCACCTGCTCATACTGCACGACCTATGGCGGAGCTTTTACATGACCATAACATTCCTGTAATGGGCTAGCCTGCACAGAGTCCCGACGTGAATCCTATAGAACACTTTTGGGATGTTTTGGAACGCCGACTTCGTGCCAGGCCTCACCGACCAACATCGATACCTCTCCTCAGTTCAGCACTCCGTGAAGAATGGACTGCCATTAACCAAGAAACCATCCAGCACCTGATTGAAAGTATGCCTGCGAGAGTGGAAGCTGTCATCAAGGCTAAGGGTGGGTCAACACCATATTTAATTCCTGCAGTACCGATGGAGGTCGCCACGAACTTGTAAGTCATTTTCAGCCAGGTGTCCGGATACTTTTGATCACATAGTGTATGTATAAGGCTTTAAGTTGAGTCAACATTATTCACTCAGTTTAATTTGCAAGGCATGTAATGAACCAATCATACAATTTCCAAAATAACTTAAAATAATTTAAGGTGATGCTGCTCTATAATGTGATTAAATACATTTTCCTACAATAAAACATAAATGTAATATAGGCCTTATTTTAGTAAAACGCCAACTGGGTCTTCTAGAAGTAATAAAATTATTTATTAAAGCTTTTAATTCTAAGGAGGGGGATTTTGTGGTTTTCAAAGGAATGCCAAATTAATATTTTTATAGAGAGCTAAATATTAATCCTTGGCCACTAGAAAATTTCCAAGTTACAGTACTTGTGTTCATATATGTATTCCGCTTTTTTTTTACAGTTATTGTAAAGGAATATTTACAAGGAATAGACAGACTTTGAAAATAAGTTCTTACTTCTTCATTTCGTACTGATTATACCTCTCGTTCCAATTATAGTCCAACACAACTATATAGTAGTTAACATTGTGGGTATCAATTTTCTTTCATATCGTTTCACCGTGGTAACCACGACTATAAAATATTTTCCCATGATTGTATGATACAGCACTAAAATTTTCTAGAAAGAAGTCCAGATTTGTATCCTTGAAATGTAAAAATCTTTGAGTTTTACGTCTCACGGTTATGCCGGCTAGGCTAAAAGAAACGGTGATGATGAGAAATGAAGTGGTGGAATGAAGAAAGTGGGAGGAAACGGGAGAACCCTGAGGAAACCCACAATCACGGTGTTTGTCCACCACAAGGTTCACGTGGCGGAAGCAGGGTTTGAACCCATGACCCCATGCACCAGAGGTGAACGCTGTACAGCTGAGCCACCGCGGCCCCACCTTGAAATGTAATTTCAAGGATTTATTGTATCATGAATCTTTGTAAGCTTTGATCACTTGATTGACAATTTCCTTTCATTTGGAGTCTCTTCTACTTCCAAGGAAGTTTTGTGTTACTTTATTGGCAACACACCTATGATTGGTACAAGTTGATGCTTTCTCACGGAAACTTTAAGGATAACATTACACATTATCTGAATAGTAATTGCAACATCTACTGTACACTGCAATTGACACTACTTATCTCTTGTGACAGCCCGCTGCGCGCAAGTGGTGCTCAATGCTGTGTTGCCAGCTTGTACGTCGAATATTGAAACTACACGAGTAGAACAAGTGAATTGTTTCTTGTTCCATATTAACATTTACTAAATGTAGAATTCTAAATGACACAAAAATGAACTAAAAGGAATGCTTTCAATAACCACCAGGTCCACTACTCAAGTTGACATTCGACTAAAACAATGTGCATTTGTTTATATTCAAACTGACAACGTGGGGAGAGGGTGGAATGTTTACCACTGCAGAGAAAGAGAAATGAACCACTATAATTGGCTGAACGTGCTGTTGTCATAGAAACAGTCCTTCTTGGCTGATTGTTATGACCACGTGCAGGAAGGAAAATAGAGGAAATGAACTTTCACATGGGACAAGTTGTATCAATTGAATTATAATAAAAGTCGAAAATTTAAAAGGTCATATGACCAATTCTTTCCAAAATTTCATTATATTTCCTGCAAATAAGGATTATTCATCCAAACGTTTAAATCACAACTACTAGAGTTGTAAGTTCCTTTTATAATTCATATAATCAAATTTTAATTACTGAAGTTACTGGAATTGCTGGAAATTACTGGGAAACTCTAACAGCGAAATTATGATTTCAGATTTGAATTTACTGCTGTAAATCTATTATTATCCATTTATATGATGCATATATTCAAATTACAGTATGATTACTGGAAATCGGTGGAACACTATCTACGACAGCAAAATTTTGATTCCAGATTTAAATTTATCGTCCTAAACTTCATTAGAATTAATAATTTTCATCCCAGAAATAACACCTTTATATTATTATTATTCAAAGAAAACGATGTTAAATTAGCTGTGTTATTTCTCGTTTTAGTGTTCTATTGTTTTTATGATTTTCACTTCGGTTTTATTTGATCCAGACATTTTTTGTCAATAATTTCAATATTTGCGAAACTGAGTGCTCCATTAGAACGCCTTGAGACATGGAAGTCTATGTGTATAGTAACTGGAAAGTTTTCTTTTTGAAAGCAACAAACTTTTGCTTTTATTTAAAAAAAAGAAAAGAAATTTTAATCTCGATGGAGCAAAAGGAAAAGGAAAATCAAAAACTATTACGGCTGAAGGCAATATCCAAAAGCTTGAGATAACCACGACCCACGAGACACCAAATGGGATTGATTCAATTGAGGAGGAAGAAGAAAAGGTTGTTTCCATTCAACCGAGAGTGATTCAAAGTGGATATGGACTAATCAGTTCGTTTATATATCTATGTATGTATAAACAACAATTAAACTAGACAATAATAATATTTTGAAATTAAATCAATTAAAGCATTATTTAAATGAATAGATGGCATTGAGTTTAATGTGGTATGTACTTAACAGTGTTTCTTGAGTTCCTACAGCATCATCGTTTACACGTTTTCTTTGTAATGAACTGGGTTTTTAATAGTTAGGTTTTACTGATTTCTTTTTAAAGTCTAGTTATTTTTTTTTTTTCAAAACCGAATTTGCTTTATACAGGGTGTCCAATATACAATGCAACCCGGAGTTTGGAATAGTAGAACTTTTCAACCTGAAGCGATACACAAATAATGGTTATATCAAAATAAAGCTTTGTTCATGCATATATTTTTAAAATAGGAAGCAACGATTGAAGTACAGTAGGAACCACATAATGTTGCCAGATGTAACCGAAGGTGTAAATCATTTTTTTTTTTTTACAAAACATGTAAACTGACTCATAACTCATACGTATGGATGTTCTGTCGTTAATTTTCAGTTTGTTTAGTTGGAGTAGCTTGGAAACTATGGAGAAGAAAAAAGAATTTTTCTTTTACAGCGATAACTAATCGGATGAGGCCTCTATAAGGAGGAACTAAGGAAATCGTAGTTTTCATAAATTATTCTGAATTGGCAACATTGCTGATGTTTCAGTGCAGCAAACGGTCTGTTAAGGATCTGTCTACATTATATTCTTGAAAACAACGAAAAAGAAACTTTGAAATTATCATAATAAAACCTTTACTTACATGCACCCGGCAACACTGTTACTATCATGAAACGAGTTATCAATTCAACAGCGATGCTGGAAGTCCCCCTGTTTTGATTTAAACACTAGTTTACACGTTTCACCATGTTCGAAGCAACTTTCCAAATAGTAGAAGTGTTAATATTCTCAAGGGCACTGCAAATGTTCGTTTCCAAGTCTTGAATAGTTCGAGAGTTGTTCTTGTATACCTCTTGCTTTAACCTTTAGGACACGAAGTAACTATATTTAGTTACCTAAAAATAAGGCTTGGGATATGAAGTAACAATTTATAGATACCTTGCAGTTTGCCCACTAAACCTAATTGTTTTTTAACTTTCTGGGTATGACATATATACACTTGCATGTGTTTTATTCAGGAGACATACTAGGCAACTGCAGAAATTGGCGCCGTATCCCAGGCTTTATTTTTTAAAAAGGCTCCGTAATTAAAAGGAATAAAATGAAAGAAATGAAAGGCGCTGCAGCCCCATAGAAATGAATAGCAGTGTTGCCGCGTGCATGTAAGTAGAAGTTTTATCATGAATAATTTCAAAGTCTCTTTTCTGTTGTTTTCAGGAATTGCATAATGTAGACAGATCCTTAACACACCGTTTGGTGCACTGAAACATCAGCAATGTTGCCAAATCAGAGTGTTAATTTATGAAAACTACGATTTCCTTAGTTCCCTCTTACAGAGGCCTCATCCGATTAGTTATCGCTGTAAATGGAAATTTTTTTTCTGCTCCATAGTTTCCAAGCTACTCCAACTAAACAAACTGAAAATTAACAATAAAACATCCATACGTACCAGTTACGAGTAGTGTTGTAAAATTTCCGAAAATTTTGAACCTGGTGGTAAAAAAAAGTTTTTTTCGGTTCTATTTCCGAAAAAAAATTGGGAAAATAACAAAAATCTTTGTATTAGGTTAGTTCCACTAGTAATGGAAGTTTTTTTTTTCAAACGCGTGAAAAATGTAACTTGAGAAATATCAATATTGTGAATATTTTTTTTTTTTTTTAAAAAAAAAGAAGCACTCGAAAATAAAACTGTTGTAATTATTCTTCAAAATTAATAGTGTACGCTCATTTTCTTTATGTGCCTTTTCGTCGTTTACTCCTGGTTGTGCATTAATTACAGAACGTTTACAACTGCATACACATCTACTATCATGGAGCGTTTATATTGCACCAAATAGGGCTCTAGAATGAAACGGAGTTCTTAATGTGGTCTTTGATCTGGTGAAATTTTGTTAATCTTAACCAAATTACTTCTTAAAAGAAAGAGCAGTAGGCAAATTTCACTAACATTCATGCACTAAGACACAACGGTACCGACTTTCCAAAATTTCTGTGGTGCATATCAATGACGGGACGTGTTAGCATATATCTTTTTAGCGAAGTCTCAATATTTGATAGATTTGTTTTCAGTTAAAATCTTTTATAAACAATGAAATAAAGGGCTATGTAGTGATAAAGCAAAATATACCGGTACCATAAGGATAAGTTGGAACTGCTCTACCTAGTTCAGTCGGTAACATGGCTAACATGGCTAACGCAAGAGAAACGGGTTCAAACCCGGGTCCAAACTAAAAATCTTGTGTGTGCGTCCCACCCACAAGATTATTTGTGTGGGTGTCGGAGCCACGGAGCACCCACGTAGTCAGCGCGCATGCTAAGACATATAATTACTATTATTTAATATTCAAATACAGACTTTAATATAAACTTTGTGTACAAAATTTCGTATGTAAACAAATACGTGTTTTCTAGTGCGACAAATTATGTATATGTATAAAAATGAAAAAAAAATGAAAGTGACTATATTTGTAACTTAACAACTCTTGAACCGCCAGACTGATCTCGATAAAAATTTATAACATATTTTCTAGATGAGGTACGGGCCTGACATGGATTTTACCATTTAACTTTGAAGGTGTAACTTGGAGGAAGGAAGTGCGGATATATATATATTGAAAATTACCGATCCTAGTGTCGGACCCATAGTTTTCTGGGTTGCTAAGGTGAACAGTGTCATTTCCGATGAAGCTTAAATTCAAATTCAGGACTGTAACTTGGGGGAAGGGTAGGGAGAAAAAAAAGATCGAAAATGACCAATATTAGTGTCGAATCCATAGTTTTCGGGGTTGCTGAGATGAACAGTAACACTTTCGATGCTGTTTAAATAAAAATTCAGGCCCGCAACTTATGGGAGGTGGAAAGGTATATATAATGATTGAAAATAGCCTAACGTTTAGACGTTCTGTCTCAAATACATGAATCCACGTGATGTTTGGTCTATGACTTTCACATAGATTTTGGTAAGTCTAAATTTAATGTTCATTGAGGTAGATACACAGTTCAGGTAAGGTCAACAAGAAAAATGTTCGCCACATTTTTGTCTAGGCAACAGGCTATTTTTTCCCACAATAGTGTTTTTCTCTGTCCTTGCTATCCTACTTGCATAGAAAGCAGCAGTACTTTGTGTGCCCCAGCTGCATGCGGAGTAGAATTGCAATTTCTTCAGATCTCCACATATATTTCATTTGTGTTTTTCGTGTTGGATAAGTGTGATAAACAACTTAAAAGTTTCATAAGTTTCCTTAACATTGCCTGCGCGAGCAATCGGAACAAAATGAAATTTGTTTCCATTGTGGAGATGTTTTCATGATTTGAGACTAACTTTACTAAAATCTGTGAACAGATGTAGTAGTAATGGGGCGACTTGGCCTCACTTTTTGGCCCCTGGGTCCCTGCCTCAGGACCCATGGTCCCTGGCCGGGGTCAATGACCTAGGGGTACATAGGACCACCCCCTCTAAATTTTGGCAGGGGTACCATGGCCCACCCCCTAAATTTTGACAGGGGTACATAGGACCACCCCCCTTAAATTTTGGAAATTGCCAAATCTAAAAATTTGGTATGGTAGGGTAGGACCATAGTATGTACCTCTATCAGTATTGGGTGTCGATGTCGTTCCCTTTCATGGGTAAAAAATTGCAAAAAATTCAAATTTCGGGGGTTTTTGACCTAATTTATCCCCTTGGATGAGGTGTTATTACCTTATATAGTTATATAGGCGTATACAGGGGTCCATTCCCTTTCATAAGACATGGGTATATTAATGCACCTCTTGAAAAATTTGGGAGGGGTACCTTGGCCCACCCCTTAAATTTTGGAAATTGACCAATTTAAACATTGGGTATTATAGTACAGGACCCTAATATGTATTATGATAAATTTGGATGGTCCACTTCGTTCCCTTCTAGGGGTATCAAATTACCAAAATATAAACGTAAGCAATACGTAGTACCACGTGTTTGGTTTCGACATAAGTTATCCCCTTGGATGAGGTCCTATTACCTTATATGGTTATATGGTCATGTATAGTGGTCCATTATCTATCATAAGACATGGGTACATTTGTGCACCCCTTTAAATTTTTGGGAAGGGTACCTTGGCCCACCCCTTAAATTTTGGAAATTGCCCAATTTAAACATTAGGTATTATACTACAGGACCCTAATATGTATCATGATAAATTTGGGTGGTCCACCTCGTTCCCTTCTAGGGGTACAAAATTGCCAAAAATATAAACGTAAGCAATACGTAGTACCACGTGTTTGGTTTTTGGTCGATTTTATCGCCTTTGATGAGGTGTTATTATCCTATATAGTTATATGGTCATGTATAGGGGTCCATTACCTTTCATAAGATATGGGTATATTTGTGCACTCCTTTAAAAATTTGGGAGGGGTACCTTGGCCCACCCCTTAAATTTTGGAAATTGCCCAATTTAAACATTTGGTATTATAGTACCGGACCCTAACATGTATTATGATAAATTTGGGTGGTCCACCTCGTTCCCTTTTAGGGGTACAAAATTGCCAAAATATAAACGTAAGCAATACGTTGTACCACGTGTTTGGTTTTGACCTAAGTTATCCCCTTGGATGAGATCCTATTACCTTATATGGTTATATGTATAGGGGTCTATTCCTTATCATAAGACATAGGTACATTTGTGCACTCCTTTAAAAATTTGGGAGGGGTACCTTGGCCCACCCCTTCAATTTGGAAATTGCTCATTTTATATATTTGGTATTATAGTACTGGACCCTAATATGTATCATGATAAATTTGGGTGGTCCACCTCGTTCCCTTTTAGGGGTACAAAATTGTCAAATTTTAGTACAACCACGTGTTTGTTTTGGCTCAATTTATCCCCTTGGATGAGGTCCTATTACCTTATATGATTATATGGTTATGTATATTGGTCCATTCCCTATTATAAGACATGGGTATATTGATGCACCCCGGGAGGGGTACTTTGGCCCACCTCTTTATTTTGGAAATTGCCCAATTTAAACATTTGGTATAATAGTATAAGACCCTAATATATATTATGATAAATTTGGGTGGTCCATCTCGTTCCCTTTCATGGGTACGAAATTGCCAAATTTTAGTACAACCACGTGTTTCGTTTTTCACCTAATTTATTCCCTTGGATGAGGTCCTATTACCTAATATGATTATATGGTCATGTATAGGGGTCCATTTTCTATCATAAGACATAGGTACATTGATGCACCCCGGGAGGGGTACCATAGCCAATCCCTTAAATTTTGGAATTTTTTTAATTTAAGCATTCGCTATCATAGTACATGACCTCAATATGTATCATGATAAATTTGGGTGGTCCACCTTGTTCCCTTTCATGAGTAAAAAAATGCCAAAATATAAACATAAGCAATATGTTGTATCACGTGTTTGGTTTTTGGCCCAATTTATCCCGTTTGATGCGGTTCTATTACCGTATATGGTCATATGGTCATGTATATAGGTTCATTTCCTATCATAAGACATGAGTACATTGATGCACCCTTTAAAAATTTGGGAGGGGTATCTTGACTCATCCACTCAGTTTTAGAAATTGTTTTAATATAAGCATTTGGTATCTTCGTACAGGTCTTCAATATGTACCACTATAAATTTGGATGGTCCACATCGTTCCCTTTCATGGGTAAAGAACTACCAAAAATCAAATTTCGGAGGTTATTGACCCCTATTTAGCACGTTATATGGTTTATTACCTTTATATGTTTATGTTCTCTTTTAAATTTGGGAACTATAAAATAACATAATTTGGTAAACGTTTTCTAGGACCCATTGGTGTTCCTCTTATGGCCAAATATTCAAAATTTAAAGGTTATTGAACGGCTTTATTATTGAATAACTACAGGATTTATTACTTTTTCATAAGACACAGGTGTATTTGTGTACCAATCTTAAATTTCGGGAGGGGTGCATTTCTTATTGTCATATCAATAATTGGTAATTGTTCTTTGGGTAAATCATTATGATCACGTGATCAGTTATTGACCTATGATGGGATTAGGAGTCCAGGACATTGGTACATTTAAACTTTGTAGGATAATTTGAGAATGCGTCATTATTGATTATTACAGCCAAATATAAACGTAAGCAATACGATGTACCACGTGATTGACCTTGATGAGGTAGTGTACAGGGATACATAGCTAACCTTATTGAATCTTATGACTCATAGTCTTAAGGGAATATATGCTACAACATTGGCAAAGTTATTGTTGATGCAATTTGATTGGATGATCACTATCTTTCGTGCAATCTGATTGGTTGATCACTATCTTTCGTGCAATCTGATAGGTTGATGAGTTTTAAATCTTTTTCTGCATTCAGTTTTGTTTTAACATTTAAAAAGTTTTTGAATTTTTTTGTTTGAAACTTTGGTTTGAAATTTTTCGTTTTAAAAATTTTTTGTTTGAAATTTTTCAAAATTTTGTTTGAGATTTTTTCGTTTGAAATTTTTGTTTGAAATTTTTTCGTTTCAAAATTTTTGTTTGAAATTTTTCGTTTCCAAATTTTTTGTTTGAAATTTTTTGTTTCAAAATTTTGTTTGAAATTTTTTTTTCGCTTCAAAATTTTGTTTGAATTTTTTTCGTTTGAAATTTTTTGTTTGAATTTTTTTTGTTTCAAAATTTTGTTTCAAAGATTTTTGTTCTAAATTTTTGTTTCAAAGTTTGGTTTGACATTTTTAAAAGTTTGTGCACTTATTAGTAAAGAACTGGAACTGTTTAGAACAAAAACCTCTGGCAACATTGTGGTGTAATAGTACACATCAGAATATGGGGTTGTACTTGAAATGAAAAAACACAATTCATTGAAATGGATAATTTTATTACACTCCACATACATCCATACCAGATAGTGGTTCTGGATATTGTCGATTAGAGATGCAAAAAAGCCGGCTTTTTTGAATCGATGGTTTTTTTCACATAAAAAGCCGGCTTTTTTGGGAAAAAAACGAGAATTTTGGAAATTTTGGCTTTTTTCAACTTCATGATTTTTCTATCTAAATAGCTTTCTTATAGTATATTCTATAATTAGATAAAAATTTCATGACCTGAATGTGATATTTCGCTCTGAAATTCTCCATCAAGATGGATGAAGCACATGTTTTTTGAATTAAAGCTAACATGAAGAATGTAGTATTTGAGGGTAATTTTACAGGCTATTTAACTTTATTTTAACTTTTGAGTTATCGACATCTTTTTTCTTCTCTAGTTTGTCATCCGTGTTTCATTTCTAAGAGCTTTTAGTACTCTAGCTTCTAGCGCAAAAGTTAAACTTGCCCGTTTTTCTATTTATCTGTCAAAGCGTACGTTTTTCAATATATCCGTTAAACCGTACTTCCACATTTCTGTTATACTGTAGCTGTGAAGTGATTTAGCAATAATTTTCCGGACACAACCTTGAATACCAATTTATACAAATAATCAGTAGCGGATTTAGAAAAGTACTTTAGGAGGGTTTTTTCTGATTGTTTCGTTTCCTAAAAAGTCCTAATTTTATTTGGGAAGTGCTTGAAGTTTATGAGTACAGGCATAACTAATATTTCGTTTCGTTTATATGTTTAGCAATAATCTTCCGGATACAACTTTAAAAATCATTTTATACTGAGAATCAGTGGAGGATTTAGAAAAGTATTTTGGGAAGGGTTTCTTACTAATGTTTAGTTTTTTTAAACATTCGTAATTTTTATTTGACGGGAGCTTAAAGTTTATGAGTAAAGGCATAAATAATAGATATTTCGTTTGTTGCAGACATTCCGTAACTTTGGGGAACGGGCTTCAGTCCGAAAGACCGCTTACCTAACCTTCGCAAAACCGTCACTGCTGATAATTAGTAATAATAACGATTTAAAAACAATAAAAAAGGAAGTCGCCCAACTCACAGTACACGCACTATTTCTACATTCACAGATGGAATGAAGAAAAGCTTTGTCAGAATGGTCGAATGCTGGTTGAATCCCGGACTTCCCGATAGAAGCGCAAAAGCTAATCACTCAGTCATGTTTGTTGTGCAGTTGTATTTAGCTTAACTTAAATATATTCCGTAGTCTTTTTTTTTGGGGGGGGGTAGTTCCGTAATGATATGTTGAATCCCTCTTGTTAAAAATTCAGAAAACTTGAGGATTGGGTAAACTGTGATGGTGGTTCTATAAAACTTAACTGTAGAATTTCAAGAACCAAAAGCTCTAGATGTGCAGCATTTAAGTGTATCATATAAATCTAAGTATTTCTCTTACGTTTGATTTTAATTTTATTTTGTTTCAAAAAGAGGGTATGGAATATTTTGAAGTAAAAATACTACATACTATTTTGCTAGTTATTTGTGTATTCTTTAAAAAGAAGTGTTTACTTTTAGGGTTGGCTGATTTACACCAACTTTTTTTTAAATAACTGGTTTAAACCACAAAAATAAAAAGAATGAAAAATGCGAATCGTGTGAACTTCATGGTAACGTTTCCAGATATCAAACCACCTGCAATAGTTTTATTTCCCTTTCACCTTTTAATCAAGGTGTCCCATGTTCAATTCTCGGTCGAACCACAATCCTTTTTTCATGCGTAACCCAAGTAGCGGTTCGGATATCAGTTTAAGCGAAAGTCTTCTCCTTGATAACCTCGGTATTTCGTAAGGATGTTAAGCCTAAATATACGAAACAAACCAAATTGTATATTTCTACATGCCTAAATGCGTGTTGTTTTATAAAGAAGCCAATATTGCTTAAATATATTGATAGAAATTGGCAAAATTTATCGATTGCCTACGTAGCTTCCAACATTAGCTTGGATTGGACTTTCAATGATATCTACGTACCGGTACTAAATTTGTAATTTAATACCTCAGTTTTAGCGTACTGATTATGGTACGTTGACCTTTAAATTTTACATGCAAAGCAATAACAGGATTTTCCCGTTATTGTCTTACATTTCAAGTAATGACGGGATTTTCCCAATGGCTAGGGGGGGGGGGAGATTCTCAACTTAAGAAATTTACTGACCGCACTTCTTTAAGCTTATGGGAGTTCTTCCGGGATAACCCCGCTGTTGCATAATAACATCAAGGCAAAACAAACTTAGGCTATTTCTGTGAATATGTAATATAAATACATAAAGCAAAAAATCTAAGTCAAAAAAGCCTGGTTTAAACCAAAAAAGCCTGGTTTAAACATCCCCCCAAAAACGGGTTTTTGGCATATTCAAAAACAACCACGGTTCTTGCCAACTCTGCTTACTTTTGTATATAGGAGGTTAAAAAATTCTTATTATATACATTGGTTAATCCTGTGGAATTCATAATGTAAATATGTTGAAGAAAAATTGTTTGAAATATTTTTTCGAAATTCATAGTTTATTTTCGATGTTTTATATTATTATCAGCATCAACCACTAATTAAATGATTTTTTGTGTTATAGAGAAGCGATACAAAGTCTGTTTTATCAATTTAAAGCAGTATTTTGAAAAAAGCCCAAAATTTCCAAAGCAAAAAAGCAAAGCAGAAAAAACCGAGTTTTTTTCCAAAAAAGCCGGTTTTTTTCCGAGCCCTTGCATCTCTATTGTCGATACAATGTATTTTGAACTTCTTGCACTAGTTTGTCTTTAGCATATAATTTTAATTCCAATTGAAGTCTTTTAAGGTCTATTGCGATATCAATTGGTGGAAACTCAATGTCCATTTGATCACAAATAAACTGTTTATCAATGCAGGTATGCACCCACGAACGATGTTGACAACCATCACAATATCTAGATACATGTTGTACAATATGCATAACACATTTTTCAAAATAGTACTTTTTCAGGAATATACTAGTTTTGTTGCACACTTCCACTGCATGTTTAACACACTGAAATACGCTGATGAATTTGTTCCATTCCGTTTGTGTTAGATACACCATATTGCGAGGGACATGGAATGTACTCTTTTTACGTAACAGCACCATCTTCTCTTCGAGAACTGTACGCAGCACCACCTCATGATTTGAGCCTAATGATTTGACTATGGTCACATTTAGCTCATCATGAAAATAATCGTTCATTTGGTCGATTCGTGAACATAATATTTACCATTCTTCAAAGGTCAGTTGTACACCAAATTGTTCTGCTTTGCCCAATCGAATCACTGGTTCAAATGTTCTAGCACTGATACCAATCATCACATGTTTTGTTTGAAATATATTTATTGGATAATAGCTTGCGAAGATGAACTCTTTATCGTTAGAAGTACACATCTTTCCTCCTGAAAAGCACTTGTTCAAATGATTTCGTGGGATGACACTGTATTTGCTGGTTTATAGTTATTGCTGACGTCATTGGTAAGGAATGTGCTGACGTTTGAATTCATGATTTCATCACAGTTGCTGACGTCATGCCGACCAACCACATTCATACAACTATGTCTGACGTCAAAGAAATGTGCTGATTCATGATTTCATCACAATTGCTGACGAATCTGGCTGTGTACTAAATTCAAATTGATGACTTCGACCCAAGAATCCTTTGTAACATAAAGATACAGATCCAGTATTTAAGAAACGTTCAGTTCTTCTTGTTTTGATGCTTCCATGGGTAAATATCTTGCTGGTAAAATTATATTCTTATTATTTTCAAGCTTCACTACGATTCTTAATCCAAACTTTGTAGGGATCATTTGGCTAGCTAAGATTCTATAAGGTAGATTCTGTTGTAAATCAGTAATCTTGGTAAATGATTTCATCACATCACGCGTGTTTAGAAACTGCAGACAAGTAGCCATGATGATGTTATCATGAATACTAACTCGAACGATGATGCAAAACTGATGACGTTGCATTATCATGTTCTGACGTGTACTATTGCACCACAATGTTGTCAAAGGTTTTTGTTCTAAACAGTTCCAGTTCTTTACTAATAAGTGCACAAACTTTTAAAAATGTCAACTCAAACTTTGAAACAAAAATTTAGAACAAAAATCTTTGAAACAAAATTTTGAAACGAAAAAAATTCAAACAAAAAATTTCAAACGAAAAAAATTCAAACAAAAATTTTGAAGCGAAAAAAAATTTCAAACGAAAAAATTTCAAACAAAAAATTTGGAAACGAAAAATTTCAAACAAAAATTTTGAAACGAAAAAATTTCAAACAAAAATTTCAAACGAAAAGTTTCAAACAAAATTTTGAAAAATTTCAAACAAAAAATTTTTAAAACGAAAAATTTCAAACCAAAGTTTCAAATTTTTAAAATGTTAAAACAAAACTGAATGCAGAAAAAGATTTAAAACTCATCAACCTATCAGATTGCACGAAAGATAGTGATCAACCAATCAGATTGCACGAAAGATAGTGATCATCCAATCAAATTGCATCAACAATAACTTTGCCAATGTTGTAGCATATATTCCCTTAAGACTATGAGTCATAAGATTCAATAAGGTTAGCTATGTATCCCTGTACACTACCTCATCAAGGTCAATCACGTGGTACATCGTATTGCTTACGTTTATATTTGGCTGTAATAATCAATAATGACGCATTCTCAAATTATCCTACAAAGTTTAAATGTACCAATGTCCTGGACTCCTAATCCCATCATAGGTCAATAACTGATCACGTGATCATAATGATTTACCCAATGAATGAAATACTATCCAATTTTAAGAACAATTACCAATTATTGATATGACAATAAGAAATGCACCCCTCCCGAAATTTAAGATTGGTACACAAATACACCTGTGTCTTATGAAAAAGTAATAAATCCTGTAGTTATTCAATAATAAAGCCGTTCAATAACCTTTAAATTTTGAATATTTGGCCATAAGAGGAACACCAATGGGTCCTAGAAAACGTTTACCAAATTATGTTATTTTATAGTTCCCAAATTTAAAAGAGAACATAAACATATAAAGGTAATAAACCATATAACGTGCTAAATAGGGGTCAATAACCTCCGAAATTTGATTTTTGGTAGTTCTTTACCCATGAAAGGGAACGATGTGGACCATCCAAATTTATAGTGGTACATATTGAAGACCTGTACGAAGATACCAAATGCTTATATTAAAACAATTTCTAAAACTGAGTGGATGAGTCAAGATACCCCTCCCAAATTTTTAAAGGGTGCATCAATGTACTCATGTCTTATGATAGGAAATGAACCTATATACATGACCATATGACCATATACGGTAATAGAACCGCATCAAACGGGATAAATTGGGCCAAAAACCAAACACGTGATACAACATATTGCTTATGTTTATATTTTGGCATTTTTTTACTCATGAAAGGGAACAAGGTGGACCACCCAAATTTATCATGATACATATTGAGGTCATGTACTATGATAGCGAATGCTTAAATTAAAAAAATTCCAAAATTTAAGGGATTGGCTATGGTACCCCTCCCGGGGTGCATCAATGTACCTATGTCTTATGATAGAAAATGGACCCCTATACATGACCATATAATCATATTAGGTAATAGGACCTCATCCAAGGGAATAAATTAGGTGAAAAACGAAACACGTGGTTGTACTAAAATTTGGCAATTTCGTACCCATGAAAGGGAACGAGATGGACCACCCAAATTTATCATAATATATATTAGGGTCTTATACTATTATACCAAATGTTTAAATTGGGCAATTTCCAAAATAAAGAGGTGGGCCAAAGTACCCCTCCCGGGGTGCATCAATATACCCATGTCTTATAATAGGGAATGGACCAATATACATAACCATATAATCATATAAGGTAATAGGACCTCATCCAAGGGGATAAATTGAGCCAAAACAAACACGTGGTTGTACTAAAATTTGACAATTTTGTACCCCTAAAAGGGAACGAGGTGGACCACCCAAATTTATCATGATACATATTAGGGTCCAGTACTATAATACCAAATATATAAAATGAGCAATTTCCAAATTGAAGGGGTGGGCCAAGGTACCCCTCCCAAATTTTTAAAGGAGTGCACAAATGTACCTATGTCTTATGATAGGGAATAGACCCCTATACATATAACCATATAAGGTAATAGGATCTCATCCAAGGGGATAACTTAGGTCAAAACCAAACACGTGGTACAACGTATTGCTTACGTTTATATTTTGGCAATTTTGTACCCCTAAAAGGGAACGAGGTGGACCACCCAAATTTATCATAATACATGTTAGGGTCCGGTACTATAATACCAAATGTTTAAATTGGGCAATTTCCAAAATTTAAGGGGTGGGCCAAGGTACCCCTCCCAAATTTTTAAAGGAGTGCACAAATATACCCATATCTTATGAAAGGTAATGGACCCCTATACATGACCATATAACTATATAGGATAATAACACCTCATCAAAGGCGATAAAATCGACCAAAAACCAAACACGTGGTACTACGTATTGCTTACGTTTATATTTTTGGCAATTTTGTACCCCTAGAAGGGAACGAGGTGGACCACCCAAATTTATCATGATACATATTAGGGTCCTGTAGTATAATACCTAATGTTTAAATTGGGCAATTTCCAAAATTTAAGGGGTGGGCCAAGGTACCCTTCCCAAAAATTTAAAGGGGTGCACAAATGTACCCATGTCTTATGATAGATAATGGACCACTATACATGACCATATAACCATATAAGGTAATAGGACCTCATCCAAGGGGATAACTTATGTCGAAACCAAACACGTGGTACTACGTATTGCTTACGTTTATATTTTGGTAATTTGATACCCCTAGAAGGGAACGAAGTGGACCATCCAAATTTATCATAATACATATTAGGGTCCTGTACTATAATACCCAATGTTTAAATTGGTCAATTTCCAAAATTTAAGGGGTGGGCCAAGGTACCCCTCCCAAATTTTTCAAGAGGTGCATTAATATACCCATGTCTTATGAAAGGGAATGGACCCCTGTATACGCCTATATAACTATATAAGGTAATAACACCTCATCCAAGGGGATAAATTAGGTCAAAACCCCCCGAAATTTGAATTTTTTGCAATTTTTTACCCATGAAAGGGAACGACATCGACACCCAATACTGATAGAGGTACATACTATGGTCCTACCCTACCATACCAAATTTTTAGATTTGGCAATTTCCAAAATTTAAGGGGGGTGGTCCTATGTACCCCTGTCAAAATTTAGGGGGTGGGCCATGGTACCCCTGCCAAAATTTAGAGGGGGTGGTCCTATGTACCCCTAGGTCATTGACCCCGGCCAGGGACCATGGGTCCTGAGGCAGGGACCCAGGGGCCAAAAAGTGAGGCCAAGTCGCCCCATTACTACTGATGTCACTCATTTACACCGTATGCATGATCAATAGTCTCCATAACAGATTCGATATCGTTGCAAAAACAATGTCACTTTCCTTTGAGAAATATTCGAAAAATAGCATTGTGGTTACGAAAAACACTCACTTTCGGATATGGAGAAAGAAGATTCCATCCTTTTAATTGTGAAACTGAAAGCTCAAACTGCTGTTTAGACAAATTTAAGTTATTAACAAGTTCGTTGAGATCTTCTTGTGTCAAAATGTGTGGAATCTTTGATTCGCAGGGCACTTCAAATACTAGATCGAAATCAGTAGCATCTTCATGCCCGTTACCGGATTCATCTTTGTCACTGTCACATTTTCTAGAGACGCAGGTACCGGTAATTCCTCATTGTGGTATACAGGTATCATAGCATATGGTACATTAGGGTATTACACACTCTTCTTTGTTTTCGATGTGATTCGAGTTATTTTTGTAAGACAAAAATAACAGTCTGTTGTGTTATACGTTGGTTTCCTCCAAATTATGAGAACAACATGAAACGTCTTTAAGCCTTTAGAATATTTCAACAATAAGTTGAGATCAACACGGCCTTCAATTGTGTATATCGTGATAGCAAAGCAAAATTTTAACCTGAACTGTATGTGTGTAAAAGTCTTTTTTTCTTTCAAAAAGATAACACAACAGGTTTATAGAAATAATGACACAATATCCTCGAATACGACATAAATCTAGACGTTAATACTTCTGTTTCATTTGTACTGTACAGTGTACATATCATAAACAGTAGCAAAATTAAGGCATTTTTAACGTTTATAAATGAGCACTGTTATTTGGAAGCGAAGTGTACTGTTGTGGTAAATTTTCCAGGTTAACATTTATCATATTTAACACCAATTATAGAAAAGTGGTCCTTATTTAGGCCGGGATAATATCGCATGCCTTCTTTCCCAATCTTACAAAAGGCATTCTGTTAATATGTATGAATATTTCTAAGCCTTTCTAGAGTAACTTATTTTTCTTAACCTTCCTGCAAGTTTTCAGAGTAATCCGTATTCGGAACGGTTCGCTCAACATCGGGACTAGCTCCTTCCTTAGCCACTAAGAGCAGCACCACTCGCTACAGGTAATCCGAGTTTTTTCTCTTTCCTGATGCAAATAACCGTGCTCGTACAAGACTAATATTATGAAAATACGACCTTACTCTATTTAGTGACTTTATTATGTTACATAATATTCCCGACTCTCTTTTAAAGTTTTAAGCTTCACAAAAGTAATAACCCACAACATATTTACATATATTGTTGATCATGGTAACAAATATTCTACTTACAGTATATCCGGCTATTCTTAAATCGGTAAATATATCTGCACTTATCCTTGCAATTTCTGCCTTACAATATTACTGAGCAAATGGGGACATTTCTCACTGCAAAGGAAAGATATAAAACAAAATCAACTTCTAATAACATACCATAAGGAAATAACATTTCTTACCAACTAAATTTAAAGTCACATTACCATTTTCAACATAGGGCTTTACATGTGTAACGTTACGTTTAATTGTCGCATTTTCTCAACCAGAGTGCATTTAAAAGCAGGTTTATTTATTACTTCAAATGGTCCGAAAGTATAAAGTAGATAATTTTGGCGTGTAATTTTTTTTTATTAGTGAAGCCTTCTGAATTTCTTGACAGAGACCTTATCACCTTCAATTATATTCTGGGTTCCCTATTTTTGTTGTAACATTTTTCCTTCTGCGCCAAGCTTTGTCAATATTGATTATGACTTGTATTAACTTTTCTTCTTTATCAGAGCTTGACTCAACTTGTTGATATCCAGTGGACCCACAAGACATCAAGTGGTGTGTAAAGTTTTCAACCCAAGTACAACTTCTCTGGTTCATATCCGGTAGTCTCACTTTTACTATATTTAAAGTAAATTGTCTCTAGTCCAGTAGGTCAGCCCAATTGTTCTGATGTTCATTAACCTAAACACAAAGCATATGTAACTCTATTTACCCTTTCAAAAAGATTGCTACTAGAGTTTTATGGACCTATATTAACGTCTTGAATTCCAATACTAAATAAGACTACTGATACTAGTAGAATCTGATAACTACATGTGCTCAATCATTGGTCTTCTGTGGTTGTCCAACGAACATGAATAGTTTCATCATATGCTTGCAGATAACATTCGAATTTAGGGAACGTAATGGTTCTAATATTACAATGGAGTTGTTGTCCTTGTAGCAGCATTCATAGTAACAAAAATATGACTAACAGTGTCCAAATACCAACTGTTACTTGGCGTCTTGACCTTTCTGGTATAATAAGTACCTTACTTCTTTCTATTCGAGTTCTTAGAAAATTAACATTGCTGATATTTCTTCACATATTCTCTAACATCACGAAACAAAATTTTCCAGGTACACCTGGAGGCTAGCTTCGCTACATTTCTGGAATAACCAGCATGAAATCCACCCATGGAAATCCTGACATGGAAGTATTTCATTATGAGACATACCATATCGTTTGGGATGAAAATCCTGCATCCTTGGTTGCTTTAACCGCGGGTCTTCTTCATTACAATACAATCCTTAATGCAATGTTCATCCCGTCTTTGTTCTTGTTGCACTTCTTGAATGATATTTTTAATCTGAGTCTCCCATTTGATGTTCTTTCAATGTTTACTAAAGAAAGGTAAACTCCAGAAGTTAGCAAACTGATATCGATGGGCTTTTCCTCAATTTCATTCAATTCATTTATTGAAAGATAATTGGTGGAAAATGTCACTGCATTATTCATAAGTGGAATTAAATAAGCAGGGGAATGTTGTTTACTTCTAAGCTAATTTAAAGGAGTATAGGACAACCTTTCAATCAACCTTCCATATTTACATAGACGTTTGTAGTTCCTTAAAAGCTGCGCCACTGAGGAATTATCATAGAAAGTCATATAGGGTTTTATGACATAAATTTCAAACTTTTCAAGAGAAAGAAGAAGAGAGCGTAACTTAAGCTCATATATACTTTTAGACCAATATGACGAAATATTCATGGAGAATAATGATACGGATCTTAAATGACCATCATCATCATATTAAGAAAATATAACTGAATGTTTTTTATATGTACTATCGACATGCATAACAAATGCTTTATTATGTCTGGTTAGCTTTAATATATGATCAGTAAACGCTTCTTTAATATTTTTATATGGTTTATCTTCTCTCTTACCCCATTGAAATTTCACCTTATTCAAATATAATCGATGAAGAGATTCCATTATTTCAGCATAATATTTTTACTTATTTTCTAAAATTTATTGAAATATCCATAAACTCTGTCTATTCCCTTCCTATTTTAGGTTTGGAGAAAGTAATGATTATTTCAGTCCTTTTAGGATTTATTCGAGATTCTCCAGCTTCAAATTCATAAGCAAAAAATTTTACATTAAAGTTAAAATACAGAAAAGCTGTATTTTTCTTTTTGACACAGTAGTACGACATTTCGTAAAACGTTCAAGAATCTCCCCCAACACCCTCTTATATGTTTCAATATCGCACACACAAGTTACAATTCATCTTGAAAGATTTAAAGATACTAAATCAGCAAAGATTTTATACATTAAAGTTGTGAGAACGTACGGGCTGAAAAGAAACCCATAGGAAGAAAATGGTGATTCCAATAAACAATTGGGAGTACAAAGCGTAATATATTTACGACTGCTTTCGGACATGGGAAATTCATAAAATGATTTTGCAAGTTTAATCCTCCGTAGATGGCATTCTGCTGTAAGTTAGCAATACTAGCCTCAATATGAGATGAAAGAAAGCTATTAACCTTAACTTTCTTATTAACTTCAGTATAGGCAATTACCAACCTTTAATCTCACTTTTATTTTGGACAAGGAAGCAGGAGGGTGAATTAAAAGAGAAATTTACCTCACGAATCACTCCTTTTCAATATACAGTATTTATATATTCATTAAGCTCTTTAAGCTTCGATCCTCTAACCAGAGGTGTAGTGGGTCAGTGAGTCAAGTTTTATGAGTGGGTCAGTGGGTCGTGGGTCTGCAAAACGTGACCCACTGCGATCCACCACCCATCATGACCCATCGAATCACTCTGCTCAGTGCATTGTAGACAGCATCTCATAAACACTGGTGAATTTCTCTACATTTTACCTTCAAGGCCACCATTTTTTCCTTTTCCATTTGTTTCTATTTAGTTACCTGAGATGAGCATATCTAACGAGGGAACCTATCCAAGTGTATCTCGACTCAAAGTCAGAGTTACACTTGGATAGGTTCCCTCGTAAGTGAAAAGAGAACTTCAGGTACTTTTGGATATTGGTATTTGTAATTGTAGCAGTAGCAATAGGACTCACTACTTGGGTTTTGAGACACAGCCTGTGGATATTTTTTTAGATTAGCTAAGAATTGGATAAAATATATAAATTATTATATAAAAATTCAATATAATGCCAATCATCAGGCCAAATCAGGCTAATCATCAGGCCAAATTACAAAGTTGAATGAAGTAACTTTTGGTATATAGTTAGGCCCTAATCCCAACTAGGATGTTATGACATCACTGTCATTATAATACGTATCCTAAGGAGGAAATAGTGGTCCGAATTTTTAGGTAAAATTGAGTATCTTACGAGCTGTTAGACTTACGGAGCTGAAATTCAGTATATTAACTCTTTATTAAAAAATAAACAGAACGTGTCCTAGCATTTTTAAATTCTCTTTTATGGGGGGGGGGCACTTTTTATATGGAAAATTGGTAGTTGTTTGATTTGAAAAAATAATTGAAAACGATCGATATTAGTTGAGAAACCATTAATTGAGAAACAAAAAGTAAAATGCTTCACATTTTGTATTCACTGTTGTGTATTAAAATAATTAAAGCTTTTCTTTATTACATAGAGCGTTCCGAGCATAAGGCAATCAAGCCATACAGTTGTGAGGAAAGTGGACATAAAATTTGTATGGTAAGCTTAATTCCATGGAAATTTTAAGTTTGTACTGTATGCTTAATTATATGGAAAAATTTTACACCTTTTTCCCCCTTTACGTTGGTTTACTTTACCTTGATTTCAGACTTTCAAATTTCATAATATATTCCACTGAAGAGCATCTGTAATTCAACAAGGAAATAATTGAGGCCTATTCCGGAAGAAGGGCACATAGGCCTATGTGCCCTTTTTCCGGAAATCATTGAAAACGAACCTCCATGTTATACTGTAGGTGGTGTGAAAATTTCATCTCGATATCTTTATTTTTGGCAGACTGGCGCTATTCTTTTTGTAAGCCTTTGCACTACTGTTTTGGCGCACAGCTGACTTCAGACCCTAGCAGCGGTAGCTTCTTTCTTATTTGACTGTTTGAAAAAGAATCTCAGCAAGTTTCAGAACTAAGAACAGTAGTATTGTTGTCAGATGCTACAGGTGGACAAAACAGAAACACTACAATAAGAAAATGCTGTTCTTCGTTGGCTAAAGTTCATAAAATGGAAATATTTTTTTTATATCCTGTGCGTGGACACTCGTTTAGCCAGTGCGACTTCAACTTCGGGTTTGTTCGAAACAAAATAAAAAACTTGGAGCTAATCGTATCTCCTAACCATGGTTAGAAGCCATCGTTACCTGTCGACAGAATCCATCTCCTTTTGAACTGACAATAGATAAAGATTTGATTAAGGATTGGGACTCAGCTCTTGATCCTTTCTTTCGTTCCAACCCATCATCAAAACCTTCAAACTACACCATTACGTACATACCAACATATATCCCATTTTCTTATTTTTCAAAAAGTAATATCGAAGAATTGAGAGATATTGGCCCTAAGTCTGCCCCTTTTGTTGGAGTGAGCGAACAGAAATAGAAAGATTTTCGGTCTTTAATGAAGTTCTTGTCAGCTGAAGACAGCAACTGGATTGAATATATATTGAATGAGTATGAACAGGACCAAATCCATAATACATCTATTGCCATGAGTAATAGCTTATATTTGCTTTATTTAGAATAAAGACATTTTTGTGATGCATTAATAGTGTGCTATTTCTTCAACCAATAAGGATTTTCGAAAAAAGGGCACATAACATTTTATAGAAATACGTTTATAAATATATAAAATAGCATATATTTTTCATTTAATACAAGCTATTTATTAGTCAAATAGATCTTTTATATTAAGAAAGCCTGTAATAGGTATTTGCAAGCTTATGTTATTGTTATATACTCTGACAAAATTTTTAAGCCTCTTTTTCTCCATTTACGTAAACGGTCTATGTGCCCTTCTTCCGGAATAGGCCTCAATTATTGAAATCATTGTAATTTTGCCAATGACAAATACTTTACAATTTTATATCGCAAAGGTCAGATCTACGGTGGTGTAACAGAACGGTGCTTGAGCAAGTAACCGTAGATATTCAAACTCCGATTAGCAATAATTTCACAGCCTTGTTTTATTACAAGTGTAAACTCTTTAGTCAGTGGAGAGGAGGGCGTGGATCATGGTTCAGAGTTGATGACAATGGATTTTGATAGGTAATAGTGAGTCAGAGTGATTCATAGTGGGTGGTGAGTCAGAGTGGATCACGGTGAGTCGTGGGTCAGTGGGTTGTGGGTCAACTGTTTATTGATCCACGCCATCTCTACTTGTAATCTAATAAAAGATGGGTCGAATTGGTGTTTCATCTTCCATTACGATTTCATATCTAAACCTTTTAATTGTGCTTAATTGATCATTTATAACATCACTGTATCTTTCACAAAGATCCTCAACATATCGAAGTAAATAAAAATATTGCTTAACTGAAAGAGCTAAAGTACGGTTAAAATTATAGTTATCAATTATTTCATTATCAACATGTAAAATATTGTTTTGAAAACCATCATGTTCACTACCTGGTTTATTTGATGTGTCGGGGTCATTCTTCTTACCTTGATCACCTGTTGCTAAATAAGAACAATGCTGGTTACTTTTCTGCTGAGCACCTTTTTCTAATGTCTATCCTGCATAATTATTCGTCTATTTCGCCTCTCTCAGAATAATTCGAATCGAATCGGAGAAGGTTCTCGTAATTAATTTCCATTTATTTCAGTAGATATAAGTATTTGTAAGTATATTATGAGTCTTTCAGAGTTTTGTAACCTAATGGAACTGCTAATTTTACATATTACTATTTTGAAATTTCCTTTTACCACAATTTCTTTCGGTACAAATATCACTAAACTCTTTTTTCTGTAATAGTGCCGGTTTCCCAATACTACTTTTATTGATTTAGTATTTGTAAAATGGGAAAAGATTAGGTTTGATTAAATAAGCATAACACTCTTTACCATTTGAAATTATTTAAATAATAATACCCGGAGAATCTATTAAAATAAATATATTTAACCCTCTCCGGACCAATGGTTCTAAATAACATCAAAATTTGTTAGAATTTTCTGTGTAAATACTGAGCGCCCAATGAAATTACTTGGCATCATTAAGTTCGAATATTCTGTTAAATACTTGGCATCACGAATGTTTCTTTGAGCATTGTGCGTTGTCAACATTGGTTGGAGCAAACAAAATTATATCAGATAGCGTTATCTGAATAGTTGAAAGATTGCAACGTCCACACATACCTTAATGCACAGAAGTTTTATTATGGTTCTTGAAGGTAAATGTAATGTTATATTTGTTATTTTGTACATTGATATTTATTTTAAGGGAATGTTTGTTATATTAATATCAAAAATGAGTGTTTAAAACTCATGAACAATATATGATAAGAGTGTAAATATTGAATCCATGTGCCATAATCAGTCATATTCAAGGGAAAAATCTATAATTAAACAATAAATTATAAATATTTCTATGCAAATACTTAGAAGACTGATTCCATAAGAAACTTCTGCTGGGAAACTAACATCTTGATGTCGAGTTATGGTTTCTGGCAATCGATTAATTGTCCCAAGAATAGTCCCAATAATAATTGTTCCATCTTTTTCATTAATCTTCTTTCAAACCGGAAGTGGCTTACCTTTGCCAATTTCGGTTTCAACACTTATCGCCATAGAGCAAAAATTATAATAGATAGCAACAAGTAGTGTTCTGCAATCGATTTATTGTCTCTAAAGATAATCTTATCTCAACACGTTACAAAATCAAAACCGAAAGTAGGTCAAATTTACTAATACTTCTGGTATCAAATACTGGTTTCGATAGAAAAAAAAAAAGGTGCAGTTTTCTGCAATCGTTTAAGTGTTCCAATAATAGGTTTCATTTTTTCCGTTAACTCTTATTCAAACCGGAAGTAGTTCAAATTAGTGATTTCTGGTTTCAACATTTACCGCCATAAAACAGAAACGGTAACAGATAGCGAGAATCGGTTTCTGCAAATTATTCAGCATCTCAAGGCAACATTACATGATTATCCCAAACAATCTACCAATACCGAAAGTGGTTCAAATTTACTATAACTTCCGATTTCAATACTGATTTTCATAGAGCAAAAGTAGTAAGATCTATCGAGATGTAGTTTGTTGCAATTAATTTGAAGTTCTACGAATAGGTTCCATCTTCTCTGTTAACCGTCTATTCAAACCGGAAGTGGTTCAAATTAACCAATTTAGTTTTCAACACTTATCTTCATAGAGCAGAAATAGTATTAGGAAGCTACAAGCAGTTTTCTGCAAAGGATTCAAGGTCTTAAGAGATCATACCATTACAACCCTCAGCACTCTGGTTGAAGAAAACTGGAAGTGGTTGAAATTTACCACCACTGCTGGCTTCAATACTTATTTCCGTAAAGGAAAAATGGTACGATATATCTGGATGCAGTTTCCAATCGATTCAACTTTCCGAGAGCAGAATCTATCTCCTCTTTTAACCTTCTATTGAATCAGAAAGTAGTCCACATAAACCATTTCCGGTTTCAACATTTATCGCCATAGAACAAAAATGGTAATAAATAGCGACAAGTAGTTTTTTGCAATCAATTCAGAGTTTCAAGATTATATATCATCACAATGCACAACACTGTACTTAAAGCAAAAGCGGTTGAAACTTACTATTACTTCCGATTTCAACACTGATTTCCGTAGAGCAAAAACGGTGGAACATATCGAGAGGCAGTTTATTGCAATTTATTCAGCTACCCAAGAGTAGGTTCTATATTCTTCCTTAACCATCTGTTTCATCCGGAAATGGTTCAAATTAACGACTTTCACTTTCAATTTTTATCACTGTAGAACAAAGTCAGTAAACACAGTGAATAATGGCTTTTTGATATGGATTCAGCATCCGAGGAGCAGGTTCTATCCTTGGTCGCAATCAGTACTTATAGATGTACTACTTCAAATTTGAGAATTGAATTTATGTAGTTTGGAAGTCTACTGTAGTTTCACACTGTGAAACGAAACTCACTTATTTTATAACAAGGAACCAGAGTGAAAGAACATACGCAACAAAATCTAACTAGTTATTGACGTAGAGAGATTTAACATTTTAACTTGTACCCTCTTAATATATTATCCTCGCGCCCAAACTTCGGTGGTTGACTGAGGATCTGTGGGAGACTACAATGATTTCGCGATCGTCGAGCATGGATAGACGAAGGCAAAACAGTCACTTTTCAGACGAATCTCACTTCTGCCTGCAGCATAGTGATGGCTGAGCTATGTAAAATGCTGGCCAATACCTGCATTTTACATCGCCACGTCAGTCCTTCATTGAGTGTCGGATTCCATTGGATTCCGTGTCCGTTCGTGCCTTCTATACATTGACAAACACTTGACCAACCAACGGTGCATTGACGAGGTGTTGGACCAGAGTGCAGATCCTGAAGGGGGAACTGCATTCCAGCAGGATAATTCGCGCCTTCATGTTGCTCGTACCGTTCTACAGATCCTGGCTGATCATGATGTTTCTCTGGTTTCTTGGCCACTGCATTGCTCTGACTCTCGCTGATTGACTACGTCTGGTCGATGGTTACACAATGTCTGTTACATTGGCGAACTCCGCCAGCTACAGTAGATTAGCTGTCTGATTGCATCGTCGAAGTCTCATGGTTTGCCATACCCTACGAAGACATCTAAGGGTTCAGCCTCTCGATGTCTCGCCATTATCACCGCCCATGGTATGCGCAGAAGCTGCTTGCCAGCGCCGGTGCTGCTCCGTTGTTGACATATCGTCACGCGTCGCACAGAGCAGTAAGTTTAATCATTTGGTAGTGTAGCATTACGTCTCTGTCCGACAACTTTGGCGCTGCTATCTTGTCTCTTTCTTGATGTTCCATTTTTAATGACGAGTAGTGTATTTTTTTGTTTACGTATCGGCAGCCATGACTGTCCGCAACAAAGGGCAAGGGAGCAGTTGCCTCTCTGGATATTCGATGGATGTTCAGTTCTTGAAAATATATGTCTAAACATACTCATTTTCTCTCACATGCTATAGTACCTAATATGTTTCTATTAAATACTTTAGTACTATAGCTTATTTACTGTAGTTAATAAGGATATATGTGTAATTAATTGTTGTATTATGTGCATGTGTGCATCAAAATATATGTATATTCGCGACTGTGCTTGTGTGTCTGTCTTTTGCCTCTCTTGGAAAAAATCCTACGGGCCTCCCTGACTACGTATTTTAATGACACTAAAACTTCATGGAGACAATAGCACCATGAGCTGCGCTCGAGACATCCCCAAAAGATATTTTTACAAAGGGCAGAAAAAGAAAGAAGAGAAAAACTTTTCCGGAAATTATTTTGTAAAAATTCTCGAATTTACACTTGTGAGAAGTGTATTTGATGTCGTTTGGAAGTCTGGTTTATTCTCAAGATAATTGCTTGCGGATCACGTATCTAAGATGATTAGAATACAAGCAAACTCTTCCTACGTGAAAATTTACAATAAAAAAAAATCATTTTTCTTGTTATTTAAGATTTTAAAAGGGTTGAGTGAAACACATTCAACGCCCCTCAACTCTATAAACAAGGATACATTTTAAATTTAAGACGATATTTCACTTTATTTTTAACGTATTATAAACAGACAGTTCCTCGCTATATTGAGTATGAGTAGATATGAGAGGAAGATAGGAGCTATGCTTATCCTCCTTTCTTCTCGAGAAATTGTAATGCAGTGGGGTAAACGACATCGGTTTAATGCGAGAGACCAACATCCTGCAGATGGCGCTATCGCAGTGCTGGCAGAAAGTTATGATGAGAGGCTCATTCTGTGTCTGGCAAGTACGGAGGTTATAACAATCAGTGCTCAGTGGTAATACCAGATACTGACAAGGTTGAAGTGCTATCTGCTGGAAGTGGCCTTCCTTCTGAAATCTGGCGTTCTCCTTTTGGACGAGCTGAAGTGGACTATCTGCTGGAAGTGGCCTTATTTTCTGAGATCTGGCCTCCTCCTTTTGGACAATAATACGCGACTACATTTGTCGGCGGCAATGCAAAACCATGTTGTCATACTCGATTGGATGCGACTTTCTCATCTACCATATAGTCCCGATCTTGTGCCAAGCGACTTCCATTTTTTTTCCGGCGTGGAAGAAATCTCTCAGTGAAAGACACTTTAGAATCATGGCGTAGTGAAGACAGCCATGAAGAATTTTCTCCGTATGTAGGACACGCACTTCTTCTCAGAGGGCTTTTCAAGCATTGTAAAGCAGCATGATAAATGCGTCAGTATGAGAATCCTTTGTTCTTAAGTGAAAAAATGCAATAAACTTAATTCTTCATTTTCACAGTATAATATTAGATTTACACAAACACGGCCGCTAGGAGAAACACACTTTTTCGCTTGCCCTCGTACAAAGTGGAAAAGGTAACTACAAACTACATGTATGTATAAATACTTAACGAATATAGTCAACATTATGATTGACATATTATAACTCTTACTTTGAATTCAGAACAATGATTCGAAGATAGGTTTTTAAAATTCTCTTTGTTTGCTTTTTTCTTTTCTCTTTTATTCAAAAGTTTCGGGAATTTGTGGTTAATAATTCTGTCTTCATTATGTACATACATAAATGTCTATTTAGTGAGTTGTGTTAGTCTGAAACTTTCTGATGGTATCGTATATTATACTTATTCTTTCCAAGATCTTTATGATTGTAGACTTCCATTGAGCATCATTCAACAGTGCCTGATGAGCATTTTTAGTAAAGCAGGTTATAAAAATTATGCAGTAAATAATTATATTGATTATTTGATTTGGCTGGTTCGAAGTTATTACAATTTAGTTCAAAATCAAAATAATCTGTATAAACGGAAATGTATCCATAACAGGAACAAGTCACTGCACGGGATTTTGTTAAGCATGTGTTTTACTGTACATAATCTTTTAAATATTATGCTGTTTTATGCATTTAACATATTAAACTACAGGAAGAAGGAGATAAAGAAAGAAACATTTGAAGTTCGCTTGGCAAAACTTATGAGTTATGTGGTGAGAACAGACTACCGGTACCTTTTAAAGGCCTATAGAATAACTGAATTCATGTGTCATATCTTTGACGAGCTGAGGAAGCTCTTGTGGACTCTCGACTCACTTAAATTTGATGTATAAAGACTTTTTGAACGAAGAAACAATCTCTTTTTTCTCCCTCCTTCAGATTGTTCTATCTCAGATTTCATACTTCTCCTAAGATCAACTGAAGAGGGAAGGGCTGGCCGGGAACATCATTTATCAAAATCCTAGCTGGGCTTATCTCTTCCATTTTAAAGTTATTGCCGGGTTACAAATGGGCTCGCTTTCCTCCAGGTCATCAAAGATTATCTCTGTTCCGCCTGATCACTCCAAAAGAAGTCTTGGAAGCTCGCGGCGACAAAGCAGACGACACTGAAGTGACAGTAATGGCGACCATTAAGCGGAAATGATGTAGCGTTCGTTTCCCGCCACAAGACCGCAGCGCTGGTTTCATTTTCCGGCCGAGTGGCGGCGCTGCTATAAAAAAACGGTGCAGTCCCCCCTATTTGTAGTCATTTGTTTCTTACAGAGCTAATGGGCCGCGTAATGAGCCTCCGTGTGCTCCAACAAGAAACCCATGGAAGCTTGAAATTGAATTGCTTCTCTTAAATGAAACGGTCACATTTCATAGCCGAAAACGCTTTATAACCGCCCCAGAGCCGACGATTACCTTCTCATCGATCCCCAGTTAAACAAAGCACGATCACAAGTGTGTCTCAATATCTGTCTCACACGCGTACAAATACACAAACACACACAGATGATTCGCAGTACTCATATTACGTGAAAATCTTAGTATGATGTCACGTCTTGTCAAAACAATTTGTTTCGTCTTCATATCTTAATGCCGACATCAGAGTAAGTTATTTAGATACGATTTTTTCTTACGACTAGACGTTGCAATATAATGGTGCACCACTAATTCCTAAGATGACCATATGGCGAGGAATGTGAAATTAGGTCATTCATTAGTGTGCTTTGAACTGTAAGTTGCTGAGTTCTGTATATCTACAATGGTCAGTACATATTTCTTCCTTCCCTCAGAAGGTGCCAAAATTATTTTAGATTTGGAGCAATACAGTTTCCATAGCATCGATAATACAAATCGTAGCTTTTGAAATTTAGATTTCTCCTTCCTGAACGCAATTCCTTCCACGCTAGCCTTCCTTTACAAAATGGTTACATCTACTCAGGGCCGTCGCGTGGGTTGTAAGGCGAGAATTCCCAGGCGCCCCCCTCCCAGAGTATTACGAAAACAACCAGAGTTTATTCTGTACTCCTAGATTTAAATATGAAATGTAAGATCATAATGTAAGACAAAATAAGTTACTATTATGCCATTTTTTAAAAAGTGAATGGCTTTTGCCGTTAAAACATAAAAGTTAATGAAAACATCGTTTTGAATTATTGAAATCGAATGCTATTCTTGTTTATTTTGAACTTTACACATCAATATAGTAATAGCATAGAATAACTATATAAATAACTGTATAAATAACTATATTTAAAGATTTTTTTAAAACTCTTCTCAGAGAGAGATGGAGAGAGTTCCAGTTGAATAACACGTGCGCCCTGTAATCTCGGTATATCAACATGGATTCTTACAAAGTAGATCGACAGTTACAAATTTAGGTATTATTACAGACTTTATAGCTTCTTCTTTTGTCAAGTAGATGTTATATATACTGATTTCAGTGAGGCTTTTGACACCGTACAACATGATGTTTTACTACATAATTAGCTTTATTTAACTTTAGTCCAGCGATGGTCAATTTCTTTTCCTCTTATTTACATAACCGTAAACAGTTCGTTATCTATAAAGAATTTCTTTCTAAAGATATAGACATGATTTCAGGAGTTCCGCAGGGATCGAACTTGGGGCATCTTCTCCTTTTACTTTTTATGATCTTGAATTTGTAATGATCTTCCGAGTTGTATTACAAATTCAGAAAAACTACTGTTTGCAGATGATCTCAAAATATATGCCAAAATCAAAACACAAGAAAACTGTTATTTATTACAACAAGATCTAAACAAGACAATGAATTGGTGTAAGGTAAACAAACTTCAGATGAATGTAGATAAATGTGTGTCTGTGACGTTCAGTAGAAAAGAGTTTCCTTGCGAATATTCGTATTTCATTGGTGGGGCAAATTTAAATAAATCGAATTCAGTGAAGTATTTGGGAGTAATATTTGATCATAGGTTAACATTCAACCAACATGTAGATAAAATAACTAATGAAGCCTACAGGAACCTCGGATTCGTAATTCGAATGAGTAATGAACTTAGAAATGAGATGACGTTGAAGACTCTTTACTTTTCGTGTGTTAGGGCTAAATTAGAATATGCATCAGTTATCTGGAATCCATACTTAAAATCTGAATGCCAGAAAGTTGAGCAATTACAAAGTAAATTCTTGAGATATTTTACCTACAAAAAGACCGGTCTTTATCCAAAATTTGAACACTATACCATCTTATTGACAATTTTAAATGCAGGACGTTAGAACAAAGAAAAACACTAACTGACTTAATTTTTCTCTTTCGACTTCTGCATAATAAAATTGACTGTCCAGCGCTGTTACAAAATCTATTTATTCAATCCTCGTCCCTCAAAACGCGTGCAAAAAATAATAACATATTCTTTTGCCGGAAAGCAAGAACAAATATACTGTATATGTCACCTACTTGGAGAATTAGTGCTGCTTACAATGCAATAAGTAAAGAGAATGTGTTTTTGGATATATTCAGTAACAAAAAGCGTCACTTCAGGAACCAAGTTATGGAAATCCTATGATTCATGGCTATTTGTACACTTCATGTATTTTATTTGTCTTGTCGTGTTATTATGTATTTGTTTATGTATGTATTTAAACTTATTTATCATCATTACTCTTACTAGTTAACTGGACATAAACACTAATGTTAACCTTCTGTAACTGGAGTTTTATACTCTGTTGAGGGTACAAATAAATAAATAAATAAATAAATAAATAAATAAATAAATAAATAAATAAATAAATAAATAACCCTAGACAATGTTTTACATTACCGGTAATTTTCAAGTTCAATGCTCTATCTGTATCTCTCAAAGATCTCATCTAGATACCCTGTTGTTTCTTCTTGTTATTAATGATATTTCTCTGTGTATTAAATGTATGTATAACAGTGTATGCTAGATAATTATGTAAACGACACTGTAACTGGGCATTAAGCCTATTGTGTTGTCCTTAGGAAATAAATAAATAAATTTTACTTCGCCGTAGTCTGATCATTATTAAAATATCTCAAATAACATTATTTTTTAAAAGATCATTTACTTACATAATCTGAATTCCTTGAATTTTGTTGATTTGTCATCTCTGCGACCCCTATGGCAATTGCTCCGGTCGCCCCGCCCACGCGACGGTCCTGTATCTGCTGTAATGTTTATGCATTTAAATTTAAAGCAGTTTGCAAACTTTTCAAAATAACAGAAAATCAAAAGAACGATAGTAAAGTTTACATTTCGTAGATGTTACGTAGCTATTAGTACTATGAAACAGTATTGAGTGTCTTGAAAGTATTGTTTATGACTGTGTAATTAGATCAATTGTGAATTATTGCGTAATCCATTAGAATTGAACAGAAAAAAATCCTTATAACGATTGACCATTTTGTTTTATTGTACTTTCTAAACAATGCCTGTAGATTGCTACGAGCTTTTACGAAAATCTACTTTAAAAAATGGTAAGGAAAAGGAAGATTCTTATAAAGTGTTATGCTCTTTGAAGCAGAAATATAGACATTACGCAAAAGCGATGGAAAACAACTGGAGGCTTTCGAAACGTGGCTGTGAAGAAGAATGAAGAAAATTAGTTCTGTCAAACGGAAAACGAATAAGGAAGTGTCGGGAATAGTAGAGGAGAATATAACAAGTTTGAATGAAATTGAAGAGTGAATAAGAATTGATTTGGAGATCGGTAGGGAAATAACCGTATCATAAGAGACATGATACAAGTATGGTGGAAGGAAAAAAAGTGATGCATATTTTAGACCATTCCCTTAACTACTGCGCAATGAAACGTTAAATATTATAATATTGTACTATAAGATAGAGTTATGTTTCACCTACAATACAAGACACTGATTCATTTGATTATGTTTTCTGATATCGAAAAAGGTAACAAATAAAAGGAAATATTTGATTCGTTTTACAATGAGCACACAAGATTGCACTGACTATTAGATCTTTCTAAAAATGCTCAATTTTATGAAATACTGGCAGCGTTCACCCCGCTTCGCTGCGGTCACCCCGGAACGCAATAAACTTTGTTACTTAGATAATTTTTACTTTTTCGCTTTCAAGTGATATGATAAAAACCATAGAAGATTGCAGTAAATGTTAACATTATATCGCCTGTCATTTATGTTAACCCGCCCCGCTTCGCTGCGGTCACCCCCGAACGCAATAAACTTTGTTACTTAGATAATTTTTACTTTTTCGCTTTCAAGTGATATGATAAAAACCATTATAACGCCTGTCATGTATGTTAACCCGCCGAGTCACAGGGTCATGCGGGTTGCATATAAATACGTTTATTTTTATACCTATGATGAACTAACAAAGGATTTGTACGTATGGACACCTGAATGGTCAATTATCTCAAGACACTGGTAATTGAAAATTAAAGTGATATGATAAAAACCATCTAGGGTCCAAATCCTAACAACCCCCCAAAAATGAAAGAAATCGGTTCAGCCGTATTAGCGTGATGAGCGGACAAAGGATTTTGTGCGTTCTCTTTTATATATATAGATTTATTTGAATGTGTAAAGTACTTTAAAGTAACGATCTTATTACAAAATAGATATATTGTTTGAACATTTTTCATGTTATGTTTCACATTTTATATAAATATTAATTTACATGTAAGGAAATAGATTTTGAGAAGAAAGTTGCAAAGAACGCATAATGCGTTGTTGCCAAATTTGTAGGTTTCGTTCCAGGATTCGAGCATTGTAGTTCGAGAAGCAGAACTTAGCAGAGAAGTTCGGTAAGGGCCGAACACTAATTTCTCCAGTAAGTATTCAAGCAGAATTCCATGATTACTTCCTTTATTATCTGGCACTAGTATACACTCGACCCTACCTGGCAACGCCGCATTATTCAAGCAGCGTTTAGCATAGCACCGAGAACACCTAGTGATCCACCTTAATACATGAAGAACGTGATCGAGCTATATATATATATATATTTTTTATCTCGATTTGATTTAATTTGATTTTAAGTTTAGCGTCCCTTTCAGTAGTGAGGCTTATGAGACGTAAATCTACAGCTTAACGTGGGATCCGTACCATTTGAACTCCCGTCGAGAATGGAACCCGGGTCTTTCATATCAAATGCGCGTACTCTAACCGCTTAGCCACGAAGGTGCTATTTTGTTGTCTCGAAAATTGAAAACATTATAATTTGTAATGCAGAAATACTTACCTGGGAAATTTATGGACAATAAATAAAGTTATTCTGTAATATATGCAGGGGTGCCCACAAGGGGGAGCTATGACGCAAACCGCGTCATTGAAGTATTTGGGGGGTTAAAAATCTATGTAAATATGTTTGAGGGGGTGTAAAAATTAATCAAAAAGATTTTCTTTCATGGAAGAACACCTATGGATAGACAATTGCAGGGGGTGCGTCATGGACATAAGGGGGGGGGCACCACTGATATATGATATGAAACGGAAGAAGGAACCCAATATGCAATAACAATAACAATAACAATAATAACAATATTGTTTAATATCTAGGCTACGTAGTCCTAAGATTTAGTCTACTCAGCTGAGGCGTTAATACGGACCTGCTGAGTACCATGTTGCATGGAGGCTTTTCAGTTAGCGGCAAATAATCTCCCATTAATGACATAATACCTCTAATGATGATGATGGCTGCAAATCACAAATTTTGAAACTGTCTTTATTATTTTTTTCCTTTTCATTATTCAAAAGATTCATAAGCAAACAGGAAAAGAGGTATTCTTTGTCAAATAAGGGGCAAATTTCTATTTAGGGAAGTAGAAGTGTCTTAAATATCCACTGTCTCTGATTTTGAGATTTGGTACATTGAATCTCAACAAACAGTGCTGTACTTCTCAATTTTGCAAGGAGTCAAACTTTCAATCAATCAGTGATTTTCTTCATGCAGACTTGAGGTTTATACATGCATGATTTATGATTGTATTTCATTAAGTTAATTTAATTTTAAAAGTGTTTCCGACGCATGAAGTCGCACTCAGCGTCTATAGGAAACATTTAATCTACGTGTATCCGAGAAGACCTCGTACTCCTAGGTTTGAGTGTCACCGAGAATATAACAATATGCTCTTATACTCCGTGTCACTCGAATCGCCGTATGGCATCAGTCAATAAGTTCGCAGTGCGCTCTTATTAAACATTCAGGGAGGAATTTGAATCATTCACAATTGATTTTACTCGTGTTTGTGGACAATTATGAATGATGATATACGTCACTGAAGGTTTGGTAACAGCGCACTACGAGCTTATTGGCTGACGTCATACGGCGATTCGGGTGACGCGGAGTATAGTTGTGTCATTGGTAACATCGCTACCATGGATACAAATAATATTGTTTAATATCCCTGCTTTCAATTAAGGATGGAATTTTATCCCATTTTGCTCTTCAGGTGCGTGGTATTCTTATAGGACAATTTCCAGGCCGCTGGATTTGGCGCTTGGAACTTACAATACCACACAACTTACTTTCCGAAACTACCTTCCCAGCAAAAATAATAATCTGGACCTCTTTCCATTGGTATAATAAAGAGCCCCCATTACATGTAGCTCCACGAAACCAGGGGGTTTGCGGTGATATAAATTGTCACTGCACTGGGGCAATAGTACAGCTTGTAATTAAAAAATCCAACAACCTCCGAACTGAAAAGTTTTTTGCCATATTTTGGATGGTTATAATATGTTGTATATATATATATATATATATATATATATATATATATATATATATATATATATATATATATATATATATATATATATATATAATAGAAAATGACTACCTATATAGTCCTCTAAAGAAGGAAAATTCAACAAATAAATGGTTAAATTAGAAGGAATGAGCTGGAATTCCTGTTAGCTAGTGCAAGCAAGACTCAACAACTGATTATCGACTACAGCGCCATCGAAACATAAACAGTGTAAATTTGAAAATATGCTCCAAAATCATGCCAAAATCTGGAGGAACTGGATTATAGATGGCCGGATTTTTCAATGTCTACCTGTAAAATATTATAGGAAAAAACAAATATTTTATGTTGCTGTTTTCGAAGATGAATCTCTGTTCTTTTATCTCAAACTTTCTTATCAATATCCCACTAAATATCAATGATGCACTTTATCAACATATGTAGATAAAAGCAGGATTTTATAACTAACTTCGTCTCGAAACCTACGGACTTGAATTCAAATGAACCACCAAAATATCAAGCATAATACTCCATAATTTATGCAACCCAACAAGCAACTATGCACAATGGGTTGCATATATCATACATTCAATACATATCTTAAGCATTTAAAATACTACAATTGGCGCTTGATATTAATTTCCACAAGGTTCCGTATAAAGTGTTCCATCCAAAACCTTGGTATATATATACATAAAGATAGATATATAGTATTATCCTTTGAACTTTTGTGCATAATTCCAAATAAATAAACCTGTAATAATCGAAATCTGTAGAACATGGAAACGGAACGATTTTTCCTATTCCAATTATAGAAATTGTCATATTCAACAAGTGCTATTTTAGTTTCCTTGTTTCATGGTTAGAGTAAATTCCTTTGATGCGAGAGAAACTTTCAGGGGAAGCCCATGCGGTTTGTATCTCACGTTAGCTATATGAGAACGTCTCATATAGCTTCAGTGCTGAAGGAAACACTGAACTTCAACTCAACCAAATTGTAAATTACGTAGTTGTCATACACACAAAAGAGAAAGATGTACAAGAGAAAAGATACTTAAGCGCATGAATAGATAATAAAATATAATGCGTGATAATTAGGTTTTTACAGATTTTGGCTTTAAGAAGATGCTTGAAAGGAAAACAACAGATGATCCTTTTTACACATTGTTTATTTCAAACGTTTCTTTATGGTTTTGAATTCTTTGTGGTTAAATCGTTCCTTTTAAAATGCATTAAGTCCACAAAAATTTGTTTATAGATAGTACCCGTCTGCAGAAACGTATGCAGGAATTGCATTTATTTTGGGATGGGTCCAAATTCAACATGAGTTTAAATTGTATTAAAATTTGTAAAATCATCCTTAAAATTTGACCAAATTAATAGATACGTTGGAATTTTGCCTTCGGACCCCCAGAACCCACCCCTGTTTTTCTGTAATGTTCTGTTAGCTTTGTGAGAGAGGAGAAACTAGGTTAGCCACCTTTCTGTAAGCTTAAAGCGGGATGCACGTATCGAACATTTGCTGATTGCCAATTTCTCACACTCAAATTTGTACACGGAACAATTTATTAAGAATAATAGAAAGAAATACATATGCTGTATTAATGAATGGAAATTGCAATTGAAATTTAAACAAAAAATGCGTGTTAGAGAAAAATCGTAGCATCAACTTGTTTGAGTTACTCAACAGCTGCTGATAAAAAAAAATGAACCGGTATAATCAAAGAATAGGCTCATTTACAATGATTTGGCTGCTGTTCATACTAAAAATCTTATCTATAGAACCATATCGATACCTCGATAATCATAGGTACACATCACTGGTCGAAATTTACAAATGTCATTCGCATATTGTGTGTTTTGGATACTTTCTCGCTCCTACACGTAATGCGTCTCTCTCAGCCGTAGCTCGAAACGCTGAAAATGTTCTTGAAATTTGGGATGTTCCGTCTAATTCGGGACAGGTGCCAACCTTAAGGTGAACTTCTCCTGCAGGCAACTAGAAATATCACTGATTTTCCCTTCCATAAATATTTAATAACGAAATTAAACTGAATAAATTTTCCTGAAATATTTACATTATTTTTCTGGAATAATACACAAAATATAAGTAATTCGTGTATCTTGTGAATCTTTATTCTTAATCTAATAGATTTTCAAGGAGCGTGTAAATTTGGTTAACCTTAAATTACATCTATATTGCCGCGACTCCGCAGCTGTCTCCTGTAGTCAAACATCAAACTAAGACATTGCCTTCATATCCTTTGAAGTTAATGATGTTACTTTGAAGTTGTGTCTATGTCTGTTGGTGTTACTGAATGTTGTAGTAGATGAAGTTATGGATTGAATGATCTCAAGAAAGTAAATTGTTTTTAACACTACACAATACTACATTTACTTTAGACATGCACTTTGATATTATCTTATGTTATAGTTAAAATTAAATGTGGGCATAAACATAACACAAGATGTCTATATCAACATTCATCTATAAATGACATAATTCCACCTTCTCTGACCAATTGGTATGGTATTTTCGCAACATTTTTATCACCGTCCTTTTCATAAAGTCAGCCCAGGCCCAGTTTCGTCCTAAGAATCATGCTTTCCAAAATTTAATAGCTTATTAAGAAAGAAAGTAAAAACTCATTAGTCTCAGGACTTGCTGGCAGGCAGAATGTTTAATAATAATAATAATAATAATAATAATAATAATAATAATAATAATAATAATAATAATAATAATAATAATAATAATAACACAACAACAACAATAATATCCAGGGTGGAGTAAAATGTGCAAGTGGTTCAGGAAATTTCTCTTGACGTTCACAGAAATCACAAAATGAGATGTCTAAAGTGATTTAACTCGACACACAATCCGAACTGTTCTGAAGGAGGAGTTCAATTTTCGTCTATAAAAACTACTCTACCGCCAGATTTCCAGCATCGGTTGGAATATGGGGAGATAATGTTGGCTTGATATGAAAACTGATCCGATTGTTTCGATAATATTTTGTGACCAGATGAAGCCATGTTTCATGTTGAGGGTATTATTATTATTATTATTATTATTATTATTATTATTATTATTATTATTATTATTATTATTATTATTATTATTGGATATAAGAGAATCCGATGGTGGTTGTTGAAAAAAGTCCAAAAGTCAGTGTGGTGCGGCTTGACATCCACGAAAATTGTGGGACAACACATCATTCATGGACACAATGAATGCGAACGGTGCCTTGCTATGCTTGAAAATTGTGTTCATAGTAATGTGTCACGTGAGACAATTACGATAATCTAAATTTTTGCTCGATGGAGCCCCACCTTCTTTCTCACATCTTTTCTAAACATGGCTCGACATCCATTTTCCAGAACGCTAGGTGGGACTTCGTGTCGTGACTCCCTTGAATGGTCAGCAAGGAGTCCTGACCTAACGCCCTATGATTTCTACCTCTAAGGGGTGGACGAGAAAAGAAGTTTATCGAACAAAACAAGTAACAATTGATGAATTGGAGAAGCGAATTGCAAACGTACCCCTGGAATATCTGCAGAAGTCTGTTGAGAAATATAGGGTCTACCTACAAGAACTGATGGATAATGGTAGTGCTTATGTGGAATTTTAGCAATGCATAACGATTCTACTATTGTAAAGGACAAAATGCGTTGAAAAGTGGTTAAGTATTGAAAAAGTTATAAATAATTTTGAATAGAGAGTTAATTCCTGCCTAGAAACTAGATATATATCTTCATTGTTTCACAGACAGTGCAGTACATTTGATAAAATCTATGTTCAGTGTGAATTTGCTATAGCAGAGGTTCTCAAATTTTCCGATAACGCGGACACCTGTTCATTCGGAAAGTGATCTGTGGACTCCCTTGAAATGCTATCTGAAATTTCGCACGGTATTAAAAAATCTACTAATTAGAATTACCACTGAGAAGAAAAAGGTGAAGAAAAATAATGCAATGTATAGTCTAATTTACTCTAAAAATACATGATTGTTTCCTAGTGAACGAAATTTCAATTAAAAATACTTTCAACTTTCAACAACTTCTGATTGAAAATCAATCTTTTATTATCATTTTTTTTATTTTTTAAGGAAATCCGCTTGATAAACAATGTTCTCAAATGTGAGGTCATTAATGTGAGGAATGAAATTCTTTCTGTTTTTCCATAATTGCATTGGAATTTGGGATAAGGTTTTAGTCGAGAAGATAGCAATGGTAAAATTTGCTATACCGTACCACATGTTATAAAGTTTTCTTCTTTGTTTTTTTTATTGTGAAATGGAATGTTCTCTTTCAAATCCCAATTGATGCCATCTTGGCATCCTTGGGCAATTTTCAATATTACGTTATATATGACGTCACTGTTTCACACCTCTAATTTATGCAGTAAACGCTGATGGATGAGTTAAAATCTCTTTAACACAGCAACCATAAACAGCAAAAAGACAATTTTTTTTTTTGCAGGATACAAGTCAGACCTTTCCACAATGTGGAACATTTTAGTGACCATTTCTGGTATGGAAACAATATAGTGACGTCACAATTTTGGAAAATATTCATTTAAAATGCACTTTAATAATTCGCTATGAACAAAATATTTAAACAACTTGGACCAAACTAAAGGAAATGGCAAAGAAAAATATAAAATAAATTTATTATTCATTAAAGCACTACAGTATAACGAAATACTTTGGATAGATTAATAATTACCTGTACCTTGGGCAGAAAGTGCTCATACATGTGCACTATACTTAATAGAATGTTAATTTAATATTAACAAAAGAAGAATGTTTTTAATATCTGTAAGAGATATAGATAGTGTTATGTAGTTAGTTGCTATGTAATTGTTTATGGATACCTAATCATCATGTCTGTGTGCATGACAGTTTGAATGAAAATACATAAAAGTGTATCAACTAATAAACCATTTGATACCGTTCATCGACTTTATAATTCTTATAGAAAAGGTGAGAATAATAGTATATATAATTATTAAAGATATTTTTACATGCAAACTATTACTACCACTCGAGATTCCTATATCATCGATCGAACCAGGTTAACGACTACCCTTGGTGAGTCGTTATAAAAATTTTGGTTTACCTCACCCGGGACTTGCTGTAAATTCATATCCCGAAGCAAAGTAAGGGTGAATTTACTTTTGTAATAAAGTTAATGAATACAAATTTCACCAGACTAAGAAGTGGTAGAATAATTATAAGAAAAATGAACGGTGAGGCAATTGAGAAAGAATCCAATAATAGTGACGACGGTGAACATAGTGTAGCACCAGGAATGACATCAGAAGACCGAATCTTGCTAGCCTTACAGCGACAATTGATTCAGATGTCTACCGAATTGAAGCAGACGATAGAGCAGAAGTCCGAAGAATCCAACAAGCAATGCGAAGAATTGAAGCAGACGATAGAACAGAAGATAGAACAGAAGTTCGAAGAATCCAATAAGCAATACGAAGAATTGAAGCAGACGATAGAACAGAAGATAGAACAGAAGTTCGAAGAATCCAACAAGCAATACGAAGAATTGAAGCAGACGATAGAGCATAAATCCGATGAATCTAACAAGCAATATAAGGAATTAAGTAGACGAATGGAACAGAAGTCAGATGAAACGAAACAGTCAATTGTCCAGGCGATGAATGACATCACCTCGCAGTTCGAGGAAAAGTTAAAAAGAATATCCGAGGATTGTCAGGATAAGCACAACCACCAAATCCAAGAAATCAGTGGTGTAAAAAAGGATTTAGAAGTAATAGAATCTTCTGTTCAACAGCAAAAGATTCAGGTCATCAATAATTCTAACAACATACGTACAAATACGCAATTGATAGCTACTCTACAGGAAGAAATTAGAACGCTACAGGTTAAGGACAACACATACCACAATAATATGGGTAGTGATCGCTTGGGGTTTCCCCAATCACCAGAGATGGTTTCGCCTTCACCTGTGTCTGATGAGGATATTATTTTGGAAGAAATTCATCCGAAGAGGACAGATGGGCGGAAAAGGGATGGTGCAACGACACATCACGTCATGGATAGGAATTGTCAGCCAATAAGTACACGGAATGATAAAAGGAAGGTAAAGTTAAGTGTTAAGATGAGTGAAATACGGGCTATGAGTAAATTCAGTGGTAAATGTAATGAGAACGCTACTTCTTTCCTGGAAAAATTTCAGGACGAATGCAATATAATGTGTATAGATAGATCACAATATATGAAATTAATCCCTCATGTATTACTCCCACCATGTTCTTTATGGTTTAAAGCCGTACGTGATCACATCGATACTTATGAGGAATTCAAAGCAGCGCTAATTGCGAATTATGAAAATGACTTTTTGCTTGCAAATCGAGATGCCACCATTAGAAATCAACATTTCAATCCTCGTTTGCACAAATCTGTTGTTGAATTTGTTGTAAATACATACAACGAATTAAAAGTCGTTAATCCATTACAATCGGAATCTAGAATAATAGCATCGATTCGAAATTTGCTCCCATTTAAGTTACAACAGATCTTGTTTTCTACACAGTGTATGAGTTTCAACCATTTATTAATGCTTGTCCAATGCTATGAAACCCAATACCATGCTTTGAATCAACAAGTAGGAGGGGGTAAAAATAAGAATAATTCAGATCATTTTGTACCTGTTCGGAATCTAAATATCAGAAGTGTGAATGATACGGAACACAACCTAAGCCGAGTAAATTCTAGCAATCAAAACGAGCAAAATAGGCAAAGTTATGTAGGGAATCAGCCTAACCTAATTAATCGTGGTAATCCTGATGTCAGATCACCCAACAGAAGTAGACATAAAAACAATCGGAATATAGGGCGAAATTACAGGAATACAACAAGCTACGTAGATAGACGTAATTGGAGGTCAAGAGATAGCACTTCGTATCAAAATCAGAATCACGATGAAATACATGTACAACATATTGGGGAACCTAATCATGATTGTGCAGTACAATGTACTTTATTAGAATCATATGCAAGTATGAATGTAAGCTGATTACCGTTAATGAAATTAGGTTAAACCCATATTAGTTATAGATTCTTGTGAACTTTTATCTTCAATTTTATGAGTTAATGTTGATAATGAAAACGACTCTTATGAATACTTGAAGTGCTTAGATATAGTTTTAGATAGACTGGAAAGTTAATTTTCAAATGATTTTAATTCTCTCTTGTTAATGTGAAGAACTATAATTCGATTCATAATTGATTAAAAACAAAGATTATTTATATTAGATTGACTTGTGTTGAAAACCTAACTGTCAAAGATTATGTTAAGTATAAAATTCATTCTATTAAGTTAATTATTCAACGACTATCTTGAATGAGATTCTTCTATATTTTGATGCCTTATTGATCCAATGTTTATTTTAAAATATCACCCAATATAATTATTATATAAAGCGCCCTGGATAATGGTAACTCATGTTTTAACTGTAATTGCTTCTTACGATTTTGACTTCGCACCCTTCAAGTATTAAATAAATAGGCGACGACATTTTAATAATAAAATATAATAATAATATAATGAATGATAATGAAATAAATATAATTAATGTAATGAAAAATAAGTATTAATGAAGTGAAAGATTTGTTATAAATGTATCTATATCTATGATATGTAATGAAGATACATACGAGGGGCGATCAAAATGTGATGAACATATGTAATGTAAGATCATTATTGTAAACGGACCAGTGGTTCTTGAAGATAAAAGACAAGCTTGCTTATGACTTTTATATTCAGTCCAATTGTCGGGCGACATTTTATATAACGAAATACTTTGGATAGATTAATAATTACCTGTACCTTGGGCAGAAAGTGCTCATACATGTGCACTATACTTAATAGAATGTTAATTTAATATTAACAAAAGAAGAATGTTTTTAATATCTGTAAGAGATATAGATAGTGTTATGTAGTTAGTTGCTATGTAATTGTTTATGGATACCTAATCATCATGTCTGTGTGCATGACAGTTTGAATGAAAATACATAAAAGTGTATCAACTAATAAACCATTTGATACCGTTCATCGACTTTATAATTCTTATAGAAAAGGTGAGAATAATAGTATATATAATTATTAAAGATATTTTTACATGCAAACTATTACTACCACTCGAGATTCCTATATCATCGATCGAACCAGGTTAACGACTACCCTTGCTGAGTCGTTATAACAGTAAAACTTGTATAAAGATAAAAAGTGGAATAAGGGTGTTCATGTTACGCTAATATGTACAGTGTACAGAAATCATATACACCCGATGACATGAGATGATCATATGGATTAACAATACCAACTCTGAAAGGTTCATCTTTGCATAATCTCAAACTCAGTGGCTAGCTACAAGTAACACCTATGCATTATCATGGTCCAAAGGAACCGTACCTACCCTTTGTGGCTATCAGGAAATGTTCATCTCTCGATAATATCATCAAAACTTCAGAGAACATTTCTCATGCCTTAGAAATGGACATGCAGTGGTTGCTAAATATTCTGACTGATCAAATAATGTTTGACTGATCAAAATAGCCAGACAAACAAAATATACGTCAACTCCAACATGCTATATGTTTGGGCCACTTATTGCTTCTCCACAGTCCCATCCAGATACTGTTCTTAAAACGTTGTGTTATGTGGAAGGAGTTATCATAGAAAAATATCTCTATATACATATCACGGCAAACATGCAAGTATACCAAGTTATAATGGAAATCAAGTGGTCTGATATTGAGCGATGGCATCACCTTGTTGCTAGATCAGGTATGATGCACACACTAATGTCATTCATTGGATCCTTGGATATCTTACGAGAGAAAGCAGTTTGGAGGATTTGCTGCAGTTAGCATTTGGAGGTGTGAGCAACATGCTTTCCGGGAAAGTATGGGTGAAAACAATGCCTGGATTGTGTATGGTGGCATCTGTTTTTCTTGAGGACTTTATTCAGAATGGGACTAACACACTAGAAGAGCTACAGTGTAGACTTGACAAAGCAAAGGAACACTCAACTAGCGGTTTGTGGGTTGACATGTTTGTCATCTCTATTGTCATTATTCAGTTGTTTATTAGATCATAAAGAGAAGGTGACTGGTTACTTTAGCCACTGTCAAAGAGTATGGTTCCATATTTTTTGCAGCTGCACATTTCAACTATGCGAGATACATAACGTGGCATATTATTGAGATGGAAAATGCACTCCATTCTGAGATTAAAGACATTCTCTTAAATAGACATAATGTTTTCCACCATAGAGCTGGACCTTGGAATGTTGTTTCTGTAGATTAGTTTGGAGAATAAACTTATATTAGAAAGGAGAAGGCAAAAGCTGGTCTCAACTCTTTCTCCAGATCAAGTTGCCGGATGGATTCTTTTTTTCTGTGTACGGTTGCTGTGTTACAGAGTTTTAACTCATCCATCGGCGTTTACTACGTAATTTAGAGATGTGAAACAGTGATGTCATATATGACGTAATATTGAAAGTTGCCCAAGGATGCCAAGGTGGCATCAATCGGAATCTGCAAAAGGGCATTCTATTTTATAAAAAAAGCAAATATAAAAACTTTATACCACATGGTACGGTTCCCCCCTCAAATCTGCCTCACTATTTGTTACCATCTATTTTAGGTCCGATTCCACATTAAGACGATTTCGCTTTAAGGTTTTAATACTGAAGGGCAGAAAAGATCTGCTCACATAGGTAAGAGGTAGGGAAAGGCATCAAATATTGCAATGCCTTTTAGACAACTCTTAATACTCGCAGTGCACACAATCAAAAGCTTCAAAGTTTATTTTCCTTGAAAACGTTTTTCCATGAAGTTTCGCAGGATAGTTCCAACAGCTGTTCCTGTTCGGTGTTAGAGAGATTCATACCTTGTGTGTCATGCATTTCTACATTAGTGAAAGGATTTCAATCCATTCATTACCAGGTTGTGGGACACGGAAATATTTTCGGAAACTTGCAGCTCATGCTTTCAAGTGTCCTACAAGTGTTTTGTGTAGTTCAGCAGAGAGTTTTTCATCTGAAGAATCAATGAAATCTTTGGGCACTGCAAATGATTAATAGTTATTGTTTTATACTCGAACTGAAAACAGCGGCAATTTCTTAATCTTAAAAATACTTCTTACATAACAGCTGTGAGTTCCATTTTATTACATCACACTTCAAATTTTAGGCGTCGTGGACTACCTGGCTAGATCCCACGGACCCCACTTTGAGAACCACTGAACTATAGTGCCATGATATTCCATTAGACATAGGTTTTTCCTGTATGTATATTCATACCTAAAGCTTCAGCTATCCTTACATCTGTGTGTCAATATTAGAAAACGACAGACAACAATAGATGCAATATGCTAGTTATCGGCGTAATTTTACGTATACAGGACATAAACAAATAAAAATTTCTTACAGCAAAATAAAAACTGTTCGTTATTATTAGCAACGTTAGGAAATCTATTTTAGCATCACAAAAGTACATTTTCTTCGATTTCCCCGAAAACCACATATGAGAACTTACCCTGAAGAATGTTATCTTGTTCAGGTTGACGTGGTAGAGCGTAGAGTGGTAGAGCGTTCACCTCCGGTGCTTGGGGTCCCTGGTTCGATCCCAGCTCGCGCCGTGTGGACTTTGTGGTGGACAAACACCGTGCTCGTGGGTTTCCTCGGGGTTCTCCCGTTCCCTCCCACTTTCTTCATTCCACCACTTCCCTCATCTCTCATCATCACCGTCTCCTTTAGCCTAACCGGCATAAACGTAGGACGTAAAACTTAAAGATTTCATTTCATTTTCAAATTTCGAAGGTTATCGGCCTATTTTATCTTCTTTGATACGGTTTTATTACTGAGTGAGCGGTACTTTGAATGATATTACTTTGTCATAAGACACAGGTATATTTGTGCACCAATTTTAAAGTTTGGGAGGGATACATTTCTTATTGTCAAATCAATAATTGGTAATTGTTCTTAGAAAATGAATATAAAAATTGGGTGGTTTAGCTTATCACATTCTTTGGGTAAATCATTGCCAAATACTAGTATGGTCACATGGACAGTTATTAACCTATGATGGTATTATGGATCCAGGACATCGATACAATGATACGTTCCTCTTAAACTTTGTCGGATCACTTTGCTTAAATTTGAGAATTGTCAAAATGAAATTACGTAATATGCATTTATTGGTCTTATTCCTGCCTATGGGCCAAAATATAAACGTAATCAATACGATGTACTATGTGCAATGTGTCATTGACAGTGATGAGGTTTATGAATATATGGTAGTGTACAGGGATTCATTTCCTTTTCAAAATTTGTTGCAGTACTTCTTAAATTTGAAAGGTATCAAATAATACGTTTGTAGACCACAGTTGGTTCTACGTCCGTGAACTTGCTCCCCCCACTTAACGCACTAACGATAAAATTAGGGTCAATCGTTAGTGCATCGTTAGTGCTTCTTAGTGCACCAACCCCGAACGTTAGTGCTTCATTAGTGTAGGAGCTACAAATAAAAAACGTTTGGAGGGGCAAGTTCAAGCTGTCCCCCACTTCAAGTACTAACGAAATAACTAGTGCCATTCGTTAGTGTATCGTTAGCGTTTCCTAGTGCACCAACCCCTAAAGTTAGTGCTTCATTAGTGTAGGCTCTAGAACGAAAACAAGGTACACGCTAGCCCCCACTTCAAGCAATAATGAAAAATTTAGTGTCGTTCGTTAGTGCATCGTTAGTCCTTCTAGAAAATACTAAAAGTTTCGTTAGTGCTTCACTACTAGTGTAGATATAGCTAATTATAAGTCATGAAACTCCCATAAGAAATGCATGGGGAATTTTTCATTGCGTAAAATTACAGCCAAATTCAAAAGCACTAACGATCTCTTCTAGTGCAATCGTTAGTGCTTCTTAGCGCACAAACCCTAAAGTTAGTGCTTCATTAGTTTAGGAACCACAAGTAAAACATCCTTTGGGCCTAGCGTGAACTTGGCTCTCCACTTTAAGCACTAACGAAAAGATTAGTGCCATTCGTTAATGCATCGTTAGCGCTTCAAGAAAATACTAAAAGTCTCGTTAGTGCTTCACTATTAGTGTAGATCTAGCAAATTATAAGTAATGAAACTCCAATAAGAAATGCATGGGGAATTTTTCATTGCGTGAAATACGGGTCAAATTCAAAAGCACTAACGATCTCTTCTAATGCAACCGTTAGTGCGTCGTTAGTGCTTCTTAGCGCACAAACCCTAACGTTAGTGCTTCATTAGTTTAGGAAGTACAAGTTAAAAACCCTTTGGGCCAGCGCGAACTTGGCTCACCACTTCAAGCACTAACGATAAAATTAGTGCCATTCATAACTGCATCGTTGGTGCCTCTAGAAAATATTAATCGTTTCGTTATTGCTTCACTATAAGTGTAGATATAGCTAATTATAAGTCACGAAACTCCCATAAATGCATGTGTAATTTTTCATTGCGTCAAATTCCCACCAAATTCAAAAACACTAATAATCTATTCTAGTGCAATCGTTAGTTCATTATGAGTGCTTTTTAGTGCACCAACCCCTACCGTTAGTGCTTTATTATTGTAGGTACTACAAGTTAAGCACCTTTGGTGGCCTACCGTGAACTTGGCCATCCCACTTTAAGCACTAACGAAAAGATTAGTGCCACTCATTAGTACATCGTTATTGTATCTAGAAAACGTGGATAGTTTCGTTAGTGCTTCACTATTAGTGTAGATATAGGCAATTACATATCACGAAACTCCGATAAGAAATATATGAGGATTTGCTTTTTGCATTTAATTCCCACCAAGTTCAAAAGCACTAATAACTTCTTCTAGTGTAATCGTTAGTGCATCTATATCTAACGTTAGTGCTTCATTAGTGTAGGTGCTACAAGTAAAAACTTTTAGGACAAAGCGTAAACATGGCCCCTACTTCAATCACTAATGAAAAAATTAGTGCTATTCCTTAATGCATTCTCAGTGCTTCTTAGTGCATCAACCTGTAACTCTAGTGCTTCATTAGTGTAGGATCTAGAGCCAAAACAAAGATGCATGCTGGTCCCTCACTTTAAGCACTAACGAAAGAATTACCTAAGTAGTGGCATTCATTAGTGCATTGTTAGTGCTTCTAGAAAATAATAAGTTTCATTAGTGCTTCACTATTAGTGTGGTTATGGCAAATTATATCACGAAACTACTGTAAGAAATGCATGGGGAAGTTTTCATTGCGTCAAATTTCCGTCAAATTCAAAAACACTAATGATCTCTTCTACTGCAATCGTTAATGCTTCTTATAGCACTAACTCCCAACATTAAGGAAAATTTCTTAGTCTCCCAAGAAAGCACTAACGATGAATCGCATCTTTAGTGCTTCTAGAAAACACTAATAGCTACGTTAGTGTTTAAATATTAGTTTAAATAAACTCAATTATGTGTCACGAAACTCCCATAAGAAAAACATGGGGAATTTTTCTAGTGCCATCGTTAGTGTTTCGTTATTGCTTGCTAGAGCACCAAGACCGAACATTAATGCTTGTAATCGTGAATGTTTTTATGGGGAGGGGCTAGCGTATAGTTAGCTTCCCCTAAGTTTTATTTTCTACCATCCATACTGTTGAAGCACTAATGTTAGGAGTTCTTCAATAAGACATACAAAGACTACACTATACTATAACCATTACACTATATGTGGTTCTTAGTGCTTTTAAATTTGGGGATATTTTACAAAATGAAAAATGCTATGTGTCTAAACTAAGCCCAGCACGCTTCTCAAATGCTACTAAAACTTTTTACATGTTTAGTGTTTCGTTATTGCACGTTAGTGCACTAAACACTGACGTTATTACTATCATACCTTAGAAGTTATTAATTAATAACTCGGGTGGGACTAACTTTAGATTTTTAACTTTTACAAAATTTTATTGTAATTGTGCCACAAAAGTGGGACTAACACCAGTGGTTAGTGCATTAATAGAGCTCTATATAACACTGAGCCCTAAGATTAGTGCTGTCATAGTTTAGGAGTTATAAGTGAATAACACATACATCAAAGTTTACAATAATTGTCTCACAAAGGTGGAATAAACGTCAAAGATTAGTTACTCCAAAACGCTCTAACGTTAGTGTTACCTTAACTCTAACATTAGTGAAATCGTAGTTTGGGAATTATTAATGAATAACTTTGACGAGACTGAATTTAAAATTATCGAATTTATACTAATTTTGTCACAAAGGTAGTACAAACGCTAAAGGTTAGTGCATCCTTAACGCTCCAAAAAATAATAAGTACTAACGTTAGTACTATCATATTTTAGGAGTTATTAATGAATACCTCAAGCCAGTCTAACTTTAGATTTTTCAACTTAAACAATTTTACACTACTTGTTCCACAAAAGTGGGACAAACACAAGTGCTTCCTGCATTGATAGAGCTCTATAAAACACTAAGCATTGTTGTTAGTGCTTTCATGAATAAACCGGATAGGATTGAATTCAAATTTATCGAATTTCACACTAACTGTCCCACAAAGGTAGGATAACCACCAAAGATTAGTGCACTGTTAGTGCTCAATGAAACACTAATCACTTAACGTCAGTGCCATCACAGTTTAGGAGATTTAATAAATAACTCGAGCAGGGCTAACTTTAGGTTTTTCAAGTTTTATACAATTAGTGTAAAATTCGATAAATTTTAATTGAGTCCCGTCTGAGTTATTCACTTATAATTCCTAAACTATGATAGCACTATCGTCAGTGCTTAGTATTTTTTTGAGCACTAAAAAAGCACGAACTTTTAGCGATTATCCTACCTTTTGATGGACAATTATTGTAAAATTCGATAAATTTAAATTTAGCCTCGTGCGTGTTATTCATTAATAACACTTAAACTATGATAGCGTTAACGTTAATGCTTAGTCAGCAGAGCACTAACCGCTGGTTTTGTCTAATTTCTGTCAGACAGCGTAAAATTGTATTAAAATTTAAAGATCTAAAGTTGGCCCTGCCCGAGTTATTAATTTTTAACTCCTAAACAACGATAGCACCCACGTTAATGCTTAGAGTCTTTCAGAGCACTAACGATGCACTAATCTTTGATGTTTATTCCGCCTTTGTGGGACAATAATTGTAGAATTCGAAAAATTTCAATTTAGTCCCGCAAATGATATTCACTAATTCCTAAACTATAACAGCATTAACATTAGAGTTTAGTGTACTAATGGGCACTAATGAACTATTAACCTTTCGGTAGTCGCGTCTGTCTATGTAACACGGGCAGTCGCGCGTTGTACTTTTTACAACACTTAACAGTAAAGATGTTATTGACTTATATTCACATTGTGATCCCATTGTCACATTCAAAATAGTAAAAATAAATAAAAATACAAACGACACATGCAATAAATTCGGTCAGTTGCAATTCAGTCAGTTCAGTCAGTTAGTGACTTACAACAAAAACAATAACACTGTTGTACTTTTTACAACAGCGCGACTGCCGAAAGGTTAACCATGTGAAACTATTTTTAGTATTTGAGATGCGTGCGGGGCTAAATTTAGACACGTAGCATTTTCCATTTTGTAAAATTCTTCCGCCAAATTTAAAAGCAGTAAGAACTATATACTAGTGTAATGGTTACTATTACGTTAGTGGGTCTTATTGCCGAACTCTCAACATTAGTGCTTCAACTGTATAGATGCTAGAAGATGAAACATAGGGGAACTACTTACACGCTAGCCCCTCCCCACAAAAGCGTTCATGACAAGAAGCACTAACGATGCACTCACGATTAAACTAAACCCTGTGCGGCCTAAGCTCTAAACTGCGAAAAATAGAGCCACGTGAAAGTAAATCCCGCTGATTTGCAGTTGGCCTACCGACGCTTGTACTCCTCCGCAAAATAGTTCATATGATTTGATTATTACTTTTACTATGAAGCTTAATCTAAAACTGCTACATTATTATAAATGACAAAAATATAATATGGATTATCTAATAATACTGTAATCGAGTGCGGTTAATGAAACAATACAAATAAACACTAAGCATGCGCAGTAATTATGGTGCTAATTCAACTGTGGAGACGTGTTCTGCTGAAACATGTCTGACGTAAGTCCCGGTTCCGCGAGTGTTGTGGTGAAACACCAACAAGGGAGACGTGCTCAAAATAACATTTAAAAATATGTTATACATGACCTTGCTGAAGAGGCAGGTTATGTTGTAGTTCGTTTGCCTCCATATCATTGCAAACCTAAAACCCTATTGAGCTTATATGAAGTAAAAAGGGTTTCGTAGCCAGGTACAACAAATCATTGAAGTTACGTGATGTAAAATTTCTCGTTGAGTCTGCAGTGTCTGGCATTACACGAGAAGACTGGACAAAATGCATTCAGCAAGTAATAAAAGAAGAAAAGAAAAGGTGGGACTTGGATGACGAAGTGGTGGAAAAAGACATGAAACTCCAATCAATAATAATAATAATAATAATAATAATAATAATAATAATAATAATAATAATAATAATAATAATAATAATAATAATAATAATAATAATAATAATATAATGTATTTTTCATGTAACAAAAATGTAAATGACTTTCCACTTTCTACTGTTATTAGTAGTAGAAGTATTATTATCAACCAGTTCATTTACTTTCTTGATCAATCCGAACTGTTCGTTTTTATTATATTTTGCAAACACAGCAGTTCATACATTTGTTTTGAGTGCTCTCGGTCCAGCAGCAACAATTGCTTACCAGCGAAATTCAAATCTATTTTTAATCTTTCAAGTTTTCTTTTCTTTCTTTCTTTTCTGCTGCTGCTCTTAAGTATCTGGACAACACGAGTCAGTATTGCCAAAATGCAGGTGTATGATTTGCTTCTCCCGTGGGGAGTGGGAGTGATACATAAGTAGCCAATCGTATTTGCGAGAAGCGGAAGGATACACATATTTTGTTTATCGGAGTTTAGAGCTTACGCTGAACATTGAATAGAAGAGATCATTAATGCTTTTGAAATTGGCGATAATTTGACGCGATGAAAAATTCCCCACGTATTTCTTATGGGAGTTTTGTGACTTATAATTTGTTATATCTACACTAATAGTAAAACACTAATGAAATTATAACTGTTTTCTAGAAGCACTAACGAATGGCACTAATTTTATAGTTAGTGCTTGAAGTGGGGTCCAAGTTCACGCTAGGCCCAAAGGGTTTTTTTTACTTGTAGTTCCTACACTAATGAAGCACTAACGCTAGGGTTTGTGTCCTAAGAAGCACTAACGATGCACTAACGATTGCACTAGAAGAGATCACTAGTGCTTTTGAATTTGGCCCGAATTTAACGCAATGAAAAATTCCCCATGCATTTCTTATGGGAGTTTCGTGACATAAGTAGCTATATCTACACTAATTCTGAAGCAGGAACGAAACTATTAGTATTTTCTAGAAGCACTAACGAATGACACTAATTTTAACGTTAGTGCTTGAAGTGGGGGGCAGTGTGAACTTGCCCACAAATGTTTTTACTTGTACCGCCTACACTAATGAAGCACTAACGTTAGAGGTTGGTGCATTAAGAAGAATTAACTATGCACTACCGATTGCACTAGAAGAAGTCATTAGTGCTTTTAAATTTGGCGGTAATTTGGCGCAATGAAAAATTCCCAATGCATTTCCTATGGGAGTTTCGTGACTTATAATTAGCTATATCTACAATAATAGTGAAGCACTAACGAAAGCATTAGTATTTTCTAGAAGCACTAATGATGCACTAACGAATGACACTATTCTTTTCGTCAGTGCTTGGGGGCCGCGGTGGCTCAGTGGTAGAGCGTTTACCTCTGGTGTTAGGGGTCTCGGGTTCAAACCCTGCTCCCACCAAGTGAACTTTGTGGTGGACAAACACCGTGTGCGTGGGTTTTCTCGGGGTTCTCCCGTTTCCTCCCACTTTCTTCATTCCACCATTTCATTCATTACTCATTATCACCGTCTCCTTTAGCCTAACCGGCATAACCGTGGGACGTAAAACTCAAAATTTCATTTCATTTTTTTCGTCAGTGCTTAAAGTGTGTGTGTGTGTGGGGGGGGGCAAGATCACGCTAGGCTCAAAGGATTTTTTACTTGTAGTTCCTAAACTAATCAAGCACTAACGTTAGGGTTTGTGCTCTAAAAAGCACTCGCGATGCACTAACGATTGCACTAGAAGAGATCGTTAGTGTTTTCGAATTTGGCGGTAATTTTACGCAATGATAAATTTCCAATTCATTTCTTATGGGAGTTTCGTGATTTATAATTGGCTATATCTACACTAATAGTGAAGAAGTTTTTAGTATTTTCCAGAAGCATTAACGATACACTAACGAACGGCATTAAATTTTTCATTATTGCTTGAAGTGGGCGGCCAGTGTGTACCCTTGTTTTCGTTCTAGAACTTACACTAATGATGCAGTAACGTTAGAAATTGGTGCGTTTTGAAGCACTAACGATGCACTAACAAATGGCACTAGTTATTTCGTTAGTGCTTGAAGTGGGGAGCAGCGTGAACTTCGCCCCACAAATGTTTTTTACTTGTAGCTCCTATACTAATAAAGCACTAACGTTCGGGGTTGATGCACTAAGAAGCACTAACGATGCACTAACTATTGACACTAAATTTATCGTTAGTGCGTCAAGTGGGGGAGCCAAGTTCACAGACGTGTTGGTTCTGCTTATTTCTTTCTAAGGTAAACAATTGACAGATGTTATTGACCTAATTGAGAGCAAACTACAACATGTATTGAATATGGTTTTCGTATAAGTAACAATACGCAACAATGTAACCAACTACTTCCTTTTGAATTGTTGGAGGGCTGGTATGCGTGTGTTCCACTGGTATTTTTGTTTGGGATATGTTCCAGTGGTATTGGCATAAAAATACTTGCAGTATGATTATAATTACAGAAATTTGACAAGCTGGTAACTAAACGTCATGACAATCACTTCATTGTTATATTCAAATCAACGCAGCCTTGTATGTGACATTTGTTCAGTTGAAATCAATCTTCCTGCTGGTGATACGGTGTGAAACAAACTTTGCCACTCGCTATAGTAGAACAAATTACTATTGATTATACAAATTAGGAACTGGTGGGACACTTATGTCCCGATGGTAGTGAAAGGGTTAAGTTGCTAATATACTCATTAAAACTTTCTAATCCATTTCGCTGTTGTTAAGAATTTTGCTGTTGACTGTATAAATACAGTTACTTTTAAAGAAAATAATGTAACAAAAACAGAAAATAAAAGGAAACAGAAATTAAATATTGGTTTTTTGAAGAAAATACGCCTGCATTGTAGTGATAACATTCAGAAACGTCGCGCAGAATTTATCTTCATTCTAATTTTGTTCGTTTCATTTCATTTAGTTTATACATGATCTAAGTTAATATGCTTAACTGTTGCTAATTGTAATGGCAAATAGTTGTAGTTTTCTTAGGAAAAGATGCAGGTTTTTGTTCTACTAAAAAGTAAATGGTGCCCTTTTTGTTTTTCACTTTGTAGTTGTTTTGTGTAGAGTGGAGAAGGAAGTTAGTGATTGCAAACGGCGAAGACTTTGCCTAAGCTTTGCTTTTCTATTGACGGAGATAGACGTTGTTGGGCTGCGCCAAAACAAACGACCCACTATAACGGAGTTGCCACGGAAAGAGGTTTATCTGGTGTAACTGATGGGATTCCGGCAGCCAACAAGCGTAGCTCCAAGCCACTGCAAGGGAATTTTCTTTTGCTTCGTAATTACCCTCCCCTCTCCCTTCTTTCTCTTCTCTCGTTGCTTGCTTTTGGAGTCTTTTGCTCTTAAACCAACATCTTGAGATGCAACAATTAAGACTTGTCGGTATTTGGAGAAGAGTTTGTTCTTGGCTGAAGCGCCTCGTGGGCCTTCCTTTTGCCTGATGGATGGCACTCGGCTCCACGGAGAGAAATTGCACCACTCACGCTCACACACAAAAGTTTTCTTCCTACATTTCCCTACGAAAGAACAAAATTATTAGCGGCTCTTTGTTAGTTACAGAGAAGAGAACGGTGATATTTCTTCTGTTAGTAGACTGACGACTTGCTTTAAACATAACTGCTATTGCTAATAGAAGAATTAAGAACAATTCATTATTTAATATGTCATAAAACAAATAACAGTGTAACATGTACACCAAGCGAATGAGTTTGGTTTGTATGGCGTGATATTTTCTCAATTAATATTGAAACCGGAGGTGATAATAGATTTCTACTGATTCCGGTTTCAGTAGTGAAATTATAGTGAAGGTAGAATGTATTCTTGGGAGGCTTTTAACTGCAGAAAACCATTTTTCGCTATCTATTACCTTTTCTACTCTATATCGACCAACAGGAAGTGGTTGATTTATGCCACTTTCGGTTTGAATAGATGGTTAAGAGATACGATGGTGCCAATTATGACAGCGCTAAATCAATTTTTTTTTTTAAAAAAAACAACCTTCTCACAACTTTTTATCGTTTTTGCTCTATGTAGATCAATCTTTAAATCGGAAGTTGTGGTCGATTTCTATCATTTTTAGTTTGAGTAGAGAGTTACAATCACTTTCAGGAAACCGCTTCTCGCTATCTATTATCGTTTTCTCTATATAATGATCGACGTGAAACCTGGAAATGGTTGATTTCTACCACTTCCAAATCTTTTACAAACGAACTTGAATTCTAACTTTTCACCCTCTACACTATGGCAAGAATTAATGGTAATCCATCAAGTAGTTCTTGAGGGTTTTTTTTTTTTTGGTCTTTCGGAGGGACGAATGTAAATATACGTATAAAGGAGTTTCAGTAAATCAAATTCTATATAATTGATTGCACGTGGTAAATGAAGCTTACATTAGGCTCTTTGTATGAGTCGTTAAGTGAGTTCGCATTGGAATAGATGCTTGTGAGTAACAACTTACATTTTGCAGCATATGTGATTATAAGTATGATTACCGTATTTTCAAATTCCAAAATGCCAATACACTTCCATCTGGGTAATATAAACATTAATTAAACATTAATATATATTAAATAAGCGTATTTAGGCTATACAATATCATGTTGATTTCTCCCATTCATATTTTTCAATAGATGTGATGGTTTTTTGATAATTCTGTTTTTGAATACAAACTGCTAAACATATTTGTATATGTGAAGTATTTTAATTTAAATGGATAATATACTCAAGTGTGGAAAATGCGGACAAATCTGAGAGTTTCGAAAAACGTACGCGGGACAGAAATTTTATAAATAAATTTTAGAATATATATATATATATTAAAATTGAAAGTCTTGTATTAAATAAATAAAAGCTTGATTTCCTAACAGAATATTAAGTAGAATACCATTTTTTTGAGATCATTAGTAGCGCAGAATTATTATTATTAGGCTAGGAAGGACAGATGAAGTGAAACGTACAGAAAGATAAATATTTTAGAACTGATGAAGAGCACTCCACTTGTCTCTCACAATCCTCAACGCACCTTTCCAAGCTAAGCAAACGTGGTTCTTTGAATTCTCTAAAGAATTTGAATTTATGTAAGAACCTAGAACACTTGTTTCAGGGATCCTCCTCTTTCGAAGATGATAAAGAATACGGATTTTTATAATATACGCTTCATATTTCAAAATCCGTCAAAAGACAGTGAATTGAGGTCAAGTGATCATAAGCTTCATTTTTCTAATCCTGTATCTGAGTAACATTTTATTCAAGTAGTGGTGTATAATTTTTGCATAATGAGGCATTACCATTGATTTCAAGTTAATAGTCATTCCATACACTAATACAAAGTACCAATATGTTAGGGAAAGGTGAAAAAATGCAGTCATATGTCAGTTCAATAAATTTAACTTCTGTGATGGTGGGTGCTGGTACGTCAGTTAGAGTTGTTACTAAAGCTGGAATTTATATAAATATCATTTATTCCATATTCTGTCTATTACCAGTTTCATGTATGAAAGTTAACAGTTCGATGTTTCCAAGTCATTACTGCTCTTTCCTTTGCCTTCATTAACCATGAAGAAATGCCAAATTCCTATTTAAAATATGACTTTCTAAAATATAACTACTAATGAGCTTCTCAGTTGCTCAAAATGTGTTCCTTTTCCTTTCTTTTATTTTCACTTTTTTAAAGCAAATCTTTATTATAAAATAGCTGAAGTTCGCTCTTTGTACGAACTACATAGTATGCAACCTATAACACAATGAAGTAGTTTGGGTTGTCTAATTTGAGATGTTTCGAAGATATACTTGTTCATATCATTTCAGACAAGTTAAGCATACACCACACCATACCACTGTCGTTTGACGACTACGTGCAATCGGCAAGGTGAAAAACTTGGACTCATGCGTGGAACATGAGTTGACACCAGGCAACAAAATGGTCATCTGAAAGCGTGCAATTCTGTGAGTACAAGAAATAACCGGGAAGGTTTACTGCATCGAATTGTCACTTTCGATGAAAAAATATGCCTTTTACGACAATTGTAAAAAAGTGAGGACAGTAATAAGAGTATAAAGAGTGAGTTGGATCTTGATCAAAGTTCAGGAAGTTTTCAAAACTCCCAGCAGATGTCGTTGCTTTTATAGCGATCTATAATGGGTTTGATCCGTCAGGTAGGCGAAACAATTACTGTGGATCATTACAATGCTGAACTTCATGAAATACACCGCAACTTTGCCTACAAATATTCAGAAATTTTGAAAAGGTAAAGTTTTCTAATGTTGCACGAAAATGCACGCGCAAATGTAGCTCAAAGGACGTGCAGACTTTCCATGAGTCCCTCTTTACCAGCCGTATTCTTCTGACGTTTCTCTTATAAACTAACATTTCTACTACCATCTTGAACACTCCGCAGGAAGGAAGACCTTTCCTAATGAAAGAACGGTTCAACGTGCGGTTGAGAAATTCTTCATACCGCAAATTACAGATTTCTTTCGCCACAGAATCCAATTGTTGGCTAAGCGCTGACAGAAGTGTGAGGTTACAGGTATTGATTGACCAGATATTGTAGTTTTATCCGTTTATACTTTTGGATGATACACTATGGAGCGGACATTTTATTCACGCGAATCTATTATTTTTTCCCGATATTGAATTTTGAGTTCCAATTCGGAATTTCGATCATCGCTATTAATATCTACATTATTTAAGAAAGTGCTTTCCGATGGTATGTTTTGTGCAATAAGAAACAATCAATTTTTGATAACATGAATTTAATTATGGTTGGAAAATAGAGATGATTATCAAGGTAACAGAAATGACTGGAATTTGAAACACGTCAGATGTCTGTGTAGGCAACTGCCAGGCAGCGATCTCAACACCAGGCTGTTGGTGGTGGTATGTTAGTGGAAGCTCCGTGCTACGTAAGAAGCAGTAGAACGACAGTGTGCAGGAACTGAGCAGGCAGTAATAGTGTAAAATGGCGACCTCTTTAATTTCCAAAGAGAGCAAATTGTTAGAGCTTGGTTATGTGGTGCTAGCGTGACGAAAGTGTCAAGTGTATTGGGTGTATCGCAAGGTACAGTGTCCAAGTTTATGACTGTCTAAAAAACTCACGGCAAGACCTCATCAGCCAAGAGGAACAGTGATATGAAAAAAAAAACAACCTCAGTGACAAATTTGACCAAATATTAAAGCGGATTGTCACTCGAAACCATTGTGTGCACATTGCACATGACATTGACACACGAGGTTGGATTACATGGGCGCAATTACCGATAAGGGACTATAACGTTTTAGCACGATTTTAATGATGCTGTGGACACGCAACATGGACCACTGATGACTGAAAACGTGTGGTATTGTTGAATGAGTCATCTTTCGCCTTATTTTAAGCCACAGAATGTGTTTACGAGTGGTGGATGCCTAAAGAAGGATATGAGTCACAATGTCATCGCCCAACCGTGAAACATGGTATCGTAGTAGAAGAAAAACGACAAAAATGGTCTAACCCGGAAATAATTGCAACACAAATGATTTTTTCGTCTATCACTTCCAAATAGCGTTGCTAATAATATATTCAAAATCCGCTTTCGTAATGCTTGGGGAAAGTCCGCCATCTTGGATTCAATATGGCGGCCACACCGAGATATCGACTCACACTTAAATGACAATATCTACTCACAGATTTAAGCTGAAAACTTCGTTCATGCGCCATTTTCAAGATAATAGCATACCTTAAGGGATTCAAGTTTGCATGCCTCTATGTACCACCGCCATATTGAAAAATGGCGGCGATTATTAAAAATATAGTTTCTTTTTCAATTGCCAATAATGTTTTATTGGCAGATAACTCAGAAACTAACAGAGATATGCAGAAATTTCTTGAAATAAACGTAAAAGTTCATGATCTTAGCTTTCCAACGAGGGTACTTATGTTCGTTTATCTTACAAAGTAACGGAGCTAGTCGAATTTATGTGGCACTGGGTGTGCGGTTTTCGATAATATGACTTTTTTTCTCAGGTTCCTGCTAGAAGCTAAGTAGACGCAGTATACGGATTGACCAGTAAATAATTGCAATACAAATAATTTTTGAACCAGGATGTGTAACAAGGTGTATTTAGCTACATATTAAAAATCTTCTACTCACCTCCTTGGGGAAAGTTCTCCGAAATTTCGTTGAAATATGACTTCTGAGATTTCGTTCAGATGCCGCTACAGATCGCGATAATCCATCATTGAAATGAAAGATGTGAAAAATTGCTCAAAATTACGATATTTCTTCAGTCCTTGTTATGGTTAACGCTACATGTCTATTTGAAAGGCAAGAATTAAAACAGTGTAGCAACCTCTTCACTGAAAATATTGTCCTCGTCTTTACAAAGTTTACACCGTTTTCCACATTATCACAAGTTTCTTCCAGGCATTGTCACTAATTTATATTAGTAATAGATCACGTTTCTAGCATGAATACTTCATGTCTCTATTGTTTTCATGTATGTGTATATATAATGGATAACAATTAAAACAGTGTAGCTATCTAATCATTAAAATGAATGATCATCTTCATAAAATTCTAGAATTTCTTTACACATTGCACAAGTTTCTCTCACATAATGCCCACATTCAATGTACAAACTATATCTACTTTGCACCGTATACATGTATGTTCATACCTTATATGCATATTCAATACATAAAAACTACATTAATAACTAAAACTAATAATTTTCATTTTCAAAAACTTCAGTTTTGTCTTACATTATCAAAATATTTAACCAGAAACTGGTCACAAATTGATGTACAAAATGTCCATACTTCTTGCATCAACACATCATACTGACATAGTTTTCTGCGGATATGTATATTTAGTAAATGGGAAATAAGCAGCACACCAACCTAATTACTAAAACAAGTCGTCTTCATTGTCAGAATGTTCTGATTCCCTTTCTACATTATCACAAGTTTGTCCCAGACACTGTCCACAAAATGATGTACAAAACAGACCATACTTCTTGCAAAAACACTTCATGCTTATACAATTTCCATGACAATTACAATGAATGATTTCCAGTATATTATCAGGAGCAGGTTTCCTGTCCATCATCACTGGAAAATACATTCCCTTATGTAGTCGCCATCCCCAATCTTCTGGTTGCATTTGAGAGGATAGACTTTTCCATTCCATGATTTGGTAGTAAACACGCAGAGAATGATATTTAAGTACATCAGGAGTAGGGGGAAGGTTTTCTGGTCGTACAAAATCTGTTGCTGTACTGATTTTGCTAGAAAACATTCTTATTCTTAAAGCAACAAGAGATTCATCTTCCTTGCATTTGTACAGCCTTGCTGTTGCCTGTTCTCCTGCACGAATAATTTCTTCTTTAAAGGCATTTTTAGAATTAAAAATAGAGATGGATTTCTGAAAGGCCTCATCGGAATTAGCTAGTTGTAATGCCACTTGTTTTCCTTTTCCAAAAAATCGTGATGTTGTATCACAACCAAGAAATACATGGATACATAGAAGATTGTTACAGAGTTCGCCAAGGTCTGTTTTCGTAGATTTAATGTCCCAAAGCCTAGTTTCTGTTTTATAAAACAAAGCATTCGTGTTTGACGGTGATAGACTTAGGAGAAGAATGAGCAGATCAGTATCATTTCCAACAACACAAGTATCTTGGTTTCGTGATTCTTGAATAGCTGTGTTGACTATCAGGGTGTCAGCATCCCTGTCTGAATACAAAACTTGAAATCCAACAGCAGAAAGCTCCAAACCCAATTTTCGAATTAGTCTCTCCCTTTTCATAGAAAGTTTCATTCTTGGAGAAAGGAGCACTTCAGGAGCGCTCAAACCTCTAGTTCTCCTTAGGTGTGTGCAATCCTTTATCGATGGACCACTAATGTAACCATCGAAAATAACTGAAGCGTCACTGAAGTGTGTCTTCATGTAAGAAACGTAGGACTCAAATACTGTTTTGAATGTATGATTCACTGGCCAATTTACCTGGTGGAAAAACCACCCACCGTCAATCACATATTTACAAGACGTTGGTGTATTTGAAGGTGAACTGTCATTTTCCATAAAGCATTAGCCAGTGCTGATTTATTTGCTGGTCGTAGATTCTCATAATCTTCAAATAAAGTTCTTTTAACAGAACAAAGCTCATAGGAGAAAACGTCTTCTAGATTCATGTTTCCTATCATAGAAACAATTGCTAATCTTTGGAAAAGCATGTTATGTTCCATACTGATTGATCCGGTAATCGTATGTATGGATTTCTTGTCTGCCATTGTAATGGCTTTATCCTTCTTCGAAAATATGAATGAGTCTGACGAATTTTCCTTCATTTTCAGTAAAATATTTTGTCCAACACATTTTGCTTTATTAACATTGACACGATCTTGGGCAGTTAAACCGTTCGTAATATTAATAAGTTCCTCTTCAGTTCGGAACGGCTGACATAATGTTATGAAATCAAGTTTTTTTTTTTTTTTTTTTTTTTTTTTTTTTTTTTTTAGTATCAGCTGCATCCCTACTCATCCTCTTCAATGAAATATCTCTATGCTGGTTGGTGTGCTGCTTATTTGCCATTTACTAAATATACATATCCGCAGAAAACTATGTCAGAATGGTGTGTTGATGCAAGGAGTATGGATATTTTGTACATCAATTTGTGACTAGTTTCTGGTTAAATATTTTGATAATGTGAGACAAAACTGAAGTTTTTGAAAATGAAAATTATTAGTTTTAGTTATTAATGTAGTTTTTATGTATTGAATATGCATATAAGGTATGAACATACACGTATGCGGTGCAAAGTAGATATAGTTTGTACATTGAATGTGGGCATTATGTGAGAGAAACTTGTGCAATGTGTAAAGAAATTCTAGAATTTTATGAAGATGATCATTCATTTTAATGATTAGATAGCTACACTGTTTTAATTGTTATCCATTATATATACACATACATGAAAACAATAGAGACATGAAGTATTCATGCTAGAAACGTGATCTATTACTAATATAAATTAGTGACAATTGCCTGGAAGAAACTTGTGATAATGTGGAAAACGGTGTAAACTTTGTAAAGACGAGGACAATATTTTCAGTGAAGAGGTTGCTACACTGTTTTAATTCTTGCCTTTCAAATAGACATGTAGCGTTAACCATAACAAGGACTGAAGAAATATCGTAATTTTGAGCAATTTTTCACATCTTCTTTCATTTCAATGATGGATTATCGCGATCTGTAGCGACATCTGAACGAAATCTCAGAAGTCATATTTTTCGAAATTTCGGAGGACTTTCCCCAAAGAGGTGAGTAGAAGGTTTTTAATATGTAGCTAAATACACCTTGTTACACATCCTGGTTCAAAAATTATTTGTGTTGCAATTATTTACTGGTCAATCCGTATACTGCGTCTACTTAGCTTCTAGCAGGAACCTGAGAAAAAAAGTCATATTATCGAAAATCGCACACCCAGTGCCACATAAATTCGACTAGCTCCGTTACTTTGTAAGATAAACGAACATAAGTACCCTCGTTGGAAAGCTAAGATCATGAACTTTTACGTTTATTTCAAGAAATTTCTGCATATCTCTGTTAGTTTCTGAGTTATCTGCCAATAAAACATTATTGCCAATGCCACTCATTCTAGCTTTGGAACTTCTTTTATAAAATAACAGACAAATTCTGACCAAAGCATATATTAACTAATAAATAATAGCGTTACAGTTTCGGCAAATTAACTTTGCCTTCATCAGACACATTATCTTGATAATGTGTCTGATGAAGGCAAAGTTAATTTGCGGAAACTGTAACGCTATTATTTATTAGTTAATATATGCTTTGGTCAGAATTTGTCTGTTATTTTATTATTGCCAATTGAAAAAGAAACTATATTTTTAATAATCGCCGCCATTTTTCAATATGGCGGTGGTACATAGAGGCATGCAAACTTGAATCCCTTAAGGTATGCTATTATCTTGAAAATGGCGCATGAACGAAGTTTTCAGCTTAAATCTGTGAGTAGATATTGTCATTTAAGTGTGAGTCGATATCTCGGTGTGGCCGCCATATTGAATCCAAGATGGCGGACTTTCCCCAAGCATTACGAGAGCGGATTTTGAATATATTATTAGCAACGCTATTTGGAAGTGATAGACGAAAAAAACATTTGTGTTGCAATTATTTCCAGGTCAAACCTATATTGCCTCTACTATTGGTCTTGTGTTGCTGTGGGTCGCAATATCCTAGTTTTCAGTGGGTCCTGTGCTGACGCTTATTCCAGGATGATAATTGGCCCATTTACATAGCTGGAGGATGCGACGAGGTTTGAGGTTTGAGGAACATCAAGATGAAATTAAAATACTTCCCAGCCCCTCTTAATCCCCGAACTTGAAAATAATTTAACTTCTGTGGTCCGATTTGGAGACACGAATGCGACTGAGATTTCAGTCTCCAACCTCTCTTATGGAATTGAGTGATGGAATGTAGGTGGAATGATCTAATATTTCACTTGCTACCATTCATCACCTACATGACTCAATTCACAAAGAAACATATGAAATATTTAATTTTTTCGTCCCACGGTTATGCCGGTTAGGCTAAAGGAGACGGTGGTGATGAGAAATGAATGAAATGGTGGAATGAAGAAATTGGGAGGAAACGGGAGAACCCCGAAAAAACCCACGAGCACGGGTTTGTCCATCACAAACTCTACATGGCGCGAGCTCAATTCAGAAAGACCCGTAGAATTTTTTAAAGGGGAAGGGGAGACCAACACACAAGCGAAGTCACGAGTATACACATCTTGATGCACACAATATTTCATGTAATACAATTATTATTGATGTGCATTTACATAACTTTATTCACTACAGTAAATATGCTAAATACTGTAATGGGCGAGTAAGTAAACCTCATATGTTTTGACATGTATTTCGACAACTGAACTCCTTTCGAAAATCCAGAGGGAGGGGACTTGCACTTCCTTTCCTCCGCTGTAGGTGCCCATAATCTACATCCCGAGTCGCATAAGAGCTGCTCTGAGGGCAAAAGATGGTTCAACGCCATATTAATGGGTAAGTTACGTTTTTATTATGTGTCTATTATTTTGATACTCATCTGTATATACTTTAAAGCATCTACTTATGGCACTTTTTGACGTGTTTTAATATTAATTGTAAAAAAATAGGACCTATATGTCATTATATTCATGGTTAACCACATAACACAAGTTACCGAAACTAAACGGTATTTACACCCTTTTAGATAAGCTTATGCAAACTCTCTGAACACATGTGGAAAAAGTATAATATGGTTAGGATGTTGCTGTTTTTGAGGGATATCTGTTATCGTTAGATTTGTAATAGGCAAGGTGGCTACAGTGCTCACTTTTGGTATGAGGGATCCCTAGTCAACTCCAGGAGATGTGAGCTTGTGGTGGACAACATCGGGTTTGTGGGTTTTCTCGGAGTTCTTCCGTTTCTTCTCACATTCTCAATTCCTTTCACAATCAGTCGCTTTCATTAATCACCTGTCCCCTTCAACAATCTACAGGTCTACGTATGTTACTTTTGTTATACAACTTGTATATGCTAACAAGTATTTTCTGCATTGTTTAGCTTATAAAAAATAGTTTCTTTTTGTGATGAATAAGTTCAACTTAACACGATTTTAAACATATCTCAAAACAACACAGTTTTGAAGAGCGAAGACTAGGGATAAGCACGAGCAAGTTCGAGCGAGTTTTCTTTGAAATTCGACTCGACTCGAAACAGACATCTTTGAGCTCGACTCGAGAACTTGGCTCGAAAAATTTCCTCCAACTCGACTCGAATTCGAGTCGAACCAAAACGAGCTAATTCGAGCTAAATTCTGTGTGTAGTTTCAAGTACTCTCTTCAAGTATCCTACATAGACAATATAATTATCAATGATACTACTACTACTACTAAACTTTCTTATAATAATAATAATAATAATAATAATAATAATAATAATAATAATAATAATAATAATAATAATAATAATAATAATAATAATAATAATAAATTTATATTATTATTATTATTATTATTATTATTATTATTATTATTATTATTATTATTATTATTATTATTATTATGTATTCGTGGACTTAGAACTAAAAGTAGTGATTTTTTCTCTTCAATTTCTGACTGTGAATATGATATAATTGCAGTAACAGAAACATGGTTATCTGATATTCATAGAGACTACGATTATTTCCCAGATACCTATACATGTTTTACAGCCGACAGATTATATAGTGAAGAGTCATATCAAAGAGGTTGTGGATCTTTGATAGCAATAAGGAAAAACTTTAAGGTGAATCGCAGGCCTGATCTTGAACTTATATGTGAATGTGTGTGGATTGAACTAAAATGTAATACTGGAAAGAATCTCTTAATATTGTGTGTTTATTTTCAACCAACTTTTTCCCCCTGTGTATTTTGAAAATTATTTGAACGATATTTCTAGTAGGTTAAATCCTTTGGAAAATGATATACTGATTCTTGGAGATTTCAATATATCCAAAGTTGATTGGTTAAATAATGAACGGCTTCCAGGAATACATTATTACTCCAAATTGAAGTTTCAGCAATTGTCTGTTTTTATTTTTTATTTATTTATTTATTTATTTATTAATTAATTTTTTTTTTGGGAAAATATTAACCTGTGTGTTGAACCTTCAGTTTCTGCTCTTGATCTTGTTATCACAAATGCTACTTCTATGTCAAGAAAAAGCAATCAGTGCATGGTCTATCCTGATATTTTTCATTATCCGATTGAAATCATTGTGTTTTTACCTAAAGGTTGTAAAATAAATAAGTTTTCTGAACGTTTTCAGTTTGTTAGAGGTGATTATTATGCATTATATCAACAACTGGCTAATATATATTGGTATAATATCTTGTTAAAACCAGATATAAATGAAGCTGTTGTCGATTTTGAAAAAGCAATTGTATTAGCTATGGAAACAAATATTCCGAAATCTAGGCCAAGAATATCTAAATATCCTTGTTGGTACTCCAAAAAATCTGTTTCTTTATTAAAAGCAAAGAATTTAGCACACAAAAAGTATAAAAATACACTAAAACATGAAGACTATTTATTATTTGCTAACTACCGCAAGGCTTTTAAGACTCAGTTAAAAGATGGCAAACGTATTCACTATATTAAAATGGAAAATCAATTAAAAAGTAATCCTGAGAAATTTTGGAGATATGTATCTAAGGGTAATAACAAGACTGCAACTGGAATAGTAGTAAATGATTCTTTGGTTACCGACTGCGAGTCGTTGGCAAATTTGTTTGCAGAGTACTTCGCATCAGTCTACCAGACATTTTCAAATATTAGCAATACAAATAATTATTCAACATCATCAGAAACTTTCTGTGAAACGAAAATACATCCTATTACAACTAGAAATGTAAAAGATGCTATTAAATCCTTAAAGACTAAATCTGCGTCAGGTATAGATGGAATACTTGTTCTTATTATAAAAGGTGTAGCTGAGGTAATCTCACCAGTGTTAGCATCTTTGTTTAATTGGAGTTTAAATGAAAATATTTATCCTGAAGCCTGGAAAATTGTAGCCGTAACACCAATACCTAAGACTAAAGGTGACAAAATTAACGATTATAGACCAATATCTATAATGAATGTTATTCCTAAAATTTTTGAAAAAATAATGTACAACTACTTGTATAATGCTGTACGTGATCAGTTGGATGTAAATCAACATGGGTTTATAAATGGTAAATCAGTTATTACAAATTTGGCATGCTTTGTACATAGTTTGTTTTCTGTTATTCGATCGGGTGGTCAGACAGATGTTATTTACTTTGATTTTGCCAAAGCTTTTGACAAATTACCTCATCACTTATTAATAAGTAAGTTATATAAGTACAAATTATCGAATCAAATAATAAAGTGGCTAGATTCGTAATTAAATAATAGGAAATTCAAAGTAAGGTATAACGGCTATATGTCTTCTATTCATAATATAACATCTGGTGTGCCTCAAGGCTTTAATCTTGGTCCGTTGTTGTTTTTGTTGTATGTAAATGATCTACCTGAGAAGTTAAATTGTAGATATTTGATGTATACCGATGACATAAAAATGTTTAAAGAAATTAAAACCTTTCAAGATCAAGTAACCTTACAAGATAATATTGAATTAGTGGTCAAGTGGTCTGAAACCAATTTTTTGCCTTTGAATATTACCAAAATTAAAGGTATAATTTTCTCAATGAAAACTGATCTTCTTTTCTATAATTACACAGTCGGTAAACAGAGAATCGATTTTGGAGCCTATGTCAAGGATTTAGGAATAATTTTGGATAACAAGTTATTATTCAATAAGCATTTACAGGTAATAACTTCTAAGGCTAGGAAGAACTTAGCTATGTTAAAATGTTTATGCCGTAATTTTTCGAATGTCAACACATGTAAGACTTTGTACATTTGCAACGTGCGATCCCATTTCGAACTGCACTGTTATTTAGAATAGTAAAACTAAGTATTTTGTAAATGCTATAGAATCTGTTCAAAACAATTTTTGGCTTGGTTACGATGGAAGTTTAAAAATTTCAAAGATATGAGTTTGTCTTGCATATCTAAAGGGCTTTATTTGTTACCTCTAACTGATAGGTGGTGTATTTTTGATTTGAGTTTCTTTCATAATATTCTTCAAGGTGTCTTTTCTATTGATGGTCTATGGTCCATAAGAATTCCATATCGCAATGTTAGAAATTTTGTACCTTTTGTTTCGAATGTTCCTACCCTGAAATGTTCAATTTATAAAACTATAGATACAGCCAATAAGTATTACTATGCTATAGATATCTTTCAAAGTAATTTTATTAAAATTAGTTCACAATTAATTAAAATTCTAAAGGATATATAATTTTTTTCTCTTTAACTTGTAAGGTGTGCCATTTGAGAATTTTTTAAAATTAGTTTTTTAGGTTGTTTTCCTTGTTCTCTCTTTTAACTTTCTTTCTCTTTTCTATCATCTTTTCTCTTTTATTCTTGCTTCCTTTTTTGGATACTACACTTCTTTTATTATTATTATTATTATCTTGGTTATGAGTTTTACATGCCACATGCTTATTTTGTATTCTTTGGTAAATTTATTTTATTATTTTTCATTTCTGTCTTTTGAATGAGTGTACTTTAATTAAGGTGTCAATTGATTTAAAAATTACGCTTATATTCTTTTATGATTTTCGTGTATTTTCATTTGTAACTTTGAGTATATGTATGTTCCTTTTTAATATGTTATATACTTTTTTCCTATTGTATACTCATATCAATATGTTATTATTTTAGTCTCATGACTGGGTGTACTTTGTTTGAGATGTACTTGAGATGATAGTTCTGCTTATTTGTTTTTTCATTATGATTTTCATTGTATGTTCATCTGTAATACCCATTGCATGTATTTTTTTTTTTTTTGCATGTTTCATTTTTATGTTACGTTTAAATGTAAGCGCCCTATATTTGTATAATCCTTCTTGGGGGCACTTTGTGGCTGTAGCTGTTTGTCCCTAATAAACATTATTATTATTATTATTATTATTATTATTATTATTATTATTATTATTATTATTATTATTATTATTAGAACACCGTGTATAACCATGTAAGATAGGCAGTGTTTTATCTTAATACTGAAAACTAGTTGACTGTCGATCTCGGTCGTCGAGAAGTCTTCAGGAGGCAAGGACATCGGTCACGAGGTTCTGGGTTTGAGTTCCGGAGGATCAAGTATTCGGGATCGAGCCAAAAATTGTTAAAACTTATAGGGCACCCGCCAAACATGTTCAAACCTGCTCCACCCAGATTTAGGGTTGTCAGCGGCTCGGCTCACAGCTCATTCACTATCGAGCCGAACCGAGAAGTGACCTGAGCCAACAGCTCAACCAACCGAGCTGGCTGGAACCGATGGCTCATCAGAGCCGAACCAAATTGAGCTGATTGCTCACCGAACCGAGCCAGTTCGAGCCACCGACTTAGTTGAGCTGAGTCGAACCGAGCCGATGGACTCATTTTAACGGAGCTGGCTCGAGCCGATGGCTCACATGAGCCGAGTCAATGGATCATCCCAACTAAGTCATCGGCTCAAAAAAAAAAAATTGAGCCGAGTCGATGGTTTGTCTGAGCCGAGCCGATGTTCATCCAAATCAAGGCAGCTCAAGCAGTTCGCTCAGTTGAACCGAGCCGAGCCAGTTAACATCACTACCCGGGTTTGGCTTCTGCTTGAGCTCAAAAATTCGACTGTGCAAGTCTCAGCCTTGATGGTAAGAACTACATACTTATATTGGTATATACTTATAATGATGTTCACGACATTTGAGGCTATCTCGTTATAAAAATCTATTGTCGTCTTGTTATTGAGACGTGAGGAGACACGTTAAAAGTACCCCACAAAATACACTAAAAGTACGAGACGAGATTCACCCTTGTTGTGAGCAACACTAAAAGTATTCCACGTTACTGCTTGTATTTCTCATGGCTTTCGCTTTCCAGCCTAATTAGGCCATCATTTCAAAACGAGTTAAATCGAGCTGAACGAGCAAGCCATTAATAAAACTTGACTTGACTCGAAACTCGACTTCAAAGCAGTGACTCTACTCGGAACTAGACTCGAGAAAATTACCTTTGATTCGACTCGAAAGTCGAGTGGGATTCGAGTCGAGTCGAGTTTTAGCTCGACTCGTGCCCATCCCTCGCGAAGACAAAAAAAGAAAAGAAATTAACCATTTTATACAAGACTAGCCTTTGGCTAGCTGGGGGCTCTGCCCCCAGACCCCCAAGTTTGCTCGACCTACGGCCTCGCATTTCTTATCTATCGCCCTTTGCATCAGCAGTGAATTTCGTGAACTTACTCTTCATATTTCCTGAATGTGCCCATCCGGGAGCTTTGCCTCTTTGCTCGGCCTACAGCCTCGCATCTCTTGAACCCACAATTCTATTGTTTCTTTTCCTATTTCAACTAGCTAAAAGATAAGATTTTGTATCCCGAGAAAACGTCCATTTAAATAACATGGGAATTTCTTCATCCCCCTTTAGACCAATAGAAAAATAAAAATATTCACTTTTGGCAATTTTCCTGTCGGTTATTCCTGGAAGGTTACAATCATACCAAATTTCATCATTCTAATCATGCCGGAAGTGCTCAAACATTTTGGGGTGTAGAAGACGTCCCATATAAATAACATGGGAAAGATTTTCAGTATCTCATAAAACCACTCTACGACTGAAAATTTTTATTTCTGATGATTCACTTAGGAACGCTAACAAAAATGTACAAGCATACCGAATTTCAAGTTTTCATTCCAATTCAAAGTACCTAAAACATGAGATTATGGGTCCAAAAAATTCCCATTTAAATTACATGGGGAAATTCTTCATCCAATCTTTAGGTCCCCTAAAAATTAAAAATATTCACTTTTGGCAATTTTCCTATCGGCTTGTCCCAAAAAGCTACAATCATATCAAATTTAATCATTGTAGCCCTACAGGAAGTGCTCAATAATTTGGGGGTGTAAAAGGTGTCCCATATAAATAGCATGGGAAAGATTTTTCACTTCCCTATAAAATCACTCTAAAGTTGGATTTTTTTTTTATTTTTACTGATTTACTTAGGTAGTGCTAACGGAAACGTACAAGCATATCAAATTTCAAGTGTTTATTCCAATTCTAAGTACCTAAAATATGATATTATAGGTAAAAAAAAAATCCCATTTAAATTACATGGGGAAATCCTTCATCCCCTCTTTAGACCCCCTAAAACTTGAAAATATTCAGTTTTGGCAATTTTCCTGTCGGTTAATTCCGGAAAGCTACAATCATGCCAAATTTAATCATTGTAGCCGTACAGGAAGTTCTCAATAATTTATGTCAGCTCATGTAGTTTTATATATAGTTAGGATTAGGATTAGGATACCGGTATTACTATATTTAAAGTTCTACGATTTTTTGAAAATATTCAAGAAATGCATGTTTATGCAATCTCTTTCAACTTTCGAAATTTTCACTTAAACGCATCACTGGTGTGTATAGCATTGTTTAAACACATAGTATATATATATATATATATATATATATATATATATATATATATATATATATATATATATATATATATATATATATATATATATATATAAACAAATACCAAAACACTCTTGGCTTCGTCCATTTAACTTAGCATTCTTATAAATAGAGTTTCATTAGAAGAGTGCGTAGCAAAGGCATGTTCTCCTTGTCTAATGGGGTAAAGGTTTCGGCTGCTGCTTCGTCTTGAAGCTCTTCCATTTTGCGTGGGAATTGTGGGCGGCGCTTGCTCTGAGAAGAGCGAAGAGAGGTGTCTGAGATAGTGGCGTCTTCATTAGCGAAAGTGGAGTGGAGTCCCGTTGACGCTCCCTATCGTTTTATCCGCCCTGCAATCAAACGCTTGCTTTGTTGGATTGAAGAGAGAAGACTGAGTCCCTCCACCGCCGCATTTGGACACCAGCTGCTCCTGCGGCCGATCGTTTCCTGTTTTGCTTTTGTGCAAAGAGTCTTCCAATCTCTGTTCCCCCTCCCCCAGCTTCCCATCAACCGTGGTCTGGACCGACTGAGATAAATTACGAATCTATTGACGGGAGCTCGGTGCTCTGTTTGTGCAGCTATGTTATGGAAATTGGAATTGAATGGTCTCGTCACCACGGTACCACCGTGAAGAACATGGATCCGATGATAAGCTCCTATCTAATTGCCCACAAAGCAGCATCTCTTAGCCATTAATACTAACACAGAAAACAGATATTAGACCTATATCTAACGTGGAGCAGCTATATATAAAGTTCTTTCTAACAAGCGTTTGTAGGGTGCAGCTGGAAGGTAAAATTATACACATCAATTGCATACCTCTTTATATTTTTTCTCTCTTCTAAAAATCTATCTGCTGTCACTTCCTGTCTGCAAAACGAGATGATGGATCGCTGATAGTTAATGGCAATATAATTACCTCAGATTCGATGGATATTAAAGCAGGGCACGCTGCTGCGTAATTTAGTTTATTATAAGGTTTATATAACAAGGGTTTGACAAATAACAAAACTTGACAAGAGAAAAGGAGTGTTGAGAATTCGATAGTGTTGCACATTCCTTGTGTGCGAGATAGCTGGCCTTTTTTTCCTTGTGTTTGTTTTATAATCAATTAGAACGACTTTTGTGAGCTACTGTTTGCACTGGCTGTCTCATTAGCATATGAATACGAACAAGTCCCTATCTCCACTTCCACGTTGTCATTTAGGATTTACGCTTAAATCAGTTCTCTTCACCATCTCAGGGAAGCGCCATCTTGTATTCGGGTTTCCCCGGACCGCCAGCCTGTTTTCGTTTGTCTCTGGAATTAAGATAACGGAGGGACTGTGTAATCCAAAGGCTTTATTGTATTCTCATCAAAACCGCACGAGCTGCTTCATAAACACAGCCGGGCGGTCGCTCCGATTGTTGAAAGATGTAGACATTAAAATGTGTTCCCAGAACTAGTTTCAAATTACATCAAAGCCTTTGCAATTGCCACATCATCGTGCGTTAGTAGAGAAGAAGATCAAATCTGCGGCTGTTTGTTCTTTTTGAAGGCTGACTTATTGATTTGTTGGGATTGTCATAAATGCATTTGTAATTACTATTTCTCGTCTGTCTCTCTTATGACTCTTATAATAGCTTAAGAAATCGCTGGGGGAATTGGAAGCGTTTACAAAGCGCTGCTTATTAATTCGCCTAAGCCCACCCAATGTTTATTATCATTATTGAAATGCTGATTTTGATGTATTGAGCTCCTTTCTTTTGTAGAAAATCTAATATTGCGACTCAAAAAAAATTGAGAGATAAGAGGTTACGCCACACACTGTTTATCAAACTTACCATTTAAACATAATCCATTATTTCAATTTTTTTGTTTGTTAATTCTAACGTTCGAAGAAATAATGCAGTATTTAAATAACTACTTTGTGCATTTTTTAAATAATAAAAAGTAATTAATTGAAAATTACAAAATATACAACGATAGTGTCTTGTCTATATTTGTATATAGTTACCAAGTATTGTTTATATTTACGGGCAGAAGTGCTATTTTAAAGGCACAAGCAATTAAGAAGAAGAAGAAAAATATAAAGAAATAATTTAAATATGTGTGTCATATTGAAATATTTCTTAATTTCGTTGCTATGACAATTTCTTTATCTGTTTGATGTCGTTGTTACGGTAGAAAGATAAAAAGAACGACGAGCCATGTTGCATAGACTGAATGTATAATATTGTAGTGTGTTAAAAACGATATATGTTGAGCGTTAATATATATATTCAAAAGTGAATAACTGTGTTATGTGATTCATGATAATCTCGTGAACTGTATAAATATTCAATAGGCCTATACATTTAAAATCAGGGAACGTTAGAAATACGTGCGTCACTGTTAGGATTACGTATATAACTTTTAGAAGAAATCGAACAACAGATATATATACAGGGCCGGATCCAGGATTCTCTGAGGAGGTGCACCCAATAACTACAAGTACATTTGAATTAAATTTGAGTTTTTTTTTTTTTTTTTTAAATGCCTGTAAGCATCTGTGATGTGAGTGAGGAATTCCTTTGGAAATGTTAAGTGTCTGGTCTCGATGAATTCTTTTCCTTCAACCTTCAGAAAATTGACTTAAACTATTTATTTTGCAAAACTCACTGCTAGCTACTCACTTTAGGTAGTGTATATATACAACGGAGGGTGCACTTGCACCTTTGCACCCCCCTAAATCCGGCCCTATATATATATATATATATATATATATATATATATATATATATATATATATATATATATATATATATATATAGGCTTGAGTTGGATATGGCCTCAAGTTAATTTCTTACAGGAGAGCGAATTTTATGTTGCAGGAAATCTGCATGTCTTACAGTAATGGTACCTAGTATTTGTGAAAGCACTGTCATAGGCAATAAGTTTGGCAGATAAAATTAAATTTGGAATTTTTTATATTTCGAGATATAAATAGAAAAGTGTCAAATTTTCACAAAAAATGAGGCTTTACCCAAGAAAACAGTAGGAAATTGCATAGACATAAGGCTTTGCCCAAATAAGGGCAAAATACGATGTGAAAACAATTTCGCCCATAGAGGTACTAGAAAAGGAAATAAGTGAATCTATACACTGATGTGGTATTTTGTCTTTGTTTTGTATTGTTCTGTGGCCAGTATGTAGTATTGGAAGGCTAGTTCTAATAGCTTGGCTTGTAGAAAAACAGAGCTTATATTGGGAAGATGTGTCTTTTCCATAAAACTCAAACATTAGTTCCATACCTTTCAACTTGCATGTGTGTCTTCATCCAAGAAAAAGCTTCTGTTTTGTTTCTCACATTGGTCTCGTAACATGTACATGAGACTTTCTCCACTGTCTGTTTCCTTATGTGGATAAGTCTCATCCTTAACATGCTAGATGAGGCCCTTCCCAAAGGTCCCAAAACTGAAAAAAAGTAATTTTCGCTAAGTTTGCACATGAGACCTTATCCAACTCAGCTCTTCAATATTACATAAATAAATGGAAAACATAAGGGGTGTCCCAATAATAGCGACGAATTTAAGAGATTTAATACAGAGCTTATACAAATGTCTTATATCTTTATGATTACTTAGGGTAAATTATTTCAATTTTAAAATGAGGAGTTTAATTTGTGTAGGTAAGGGTTGGTAAGACTTGTTACGAGCACATTATCAGTGATTGTTGGAGGTTAGTAGACATTGGAGCGCTTGCGTAGGAACAATGCGTTTTGATAGTGAAAACACACATTATAGAAATGATGAGCGTCTGGCCACAGAGAAGGTGTTGCCTTCTATGGCCCGCCCATCCATTGGATGGGAATGAAACTCTTGTTTAAAAAAATGATGAGCATTATGCAGAAGCTATAAGAAAACTTCACACAACTCTTGGACATATAAGAGCACCTACTGAGAATACAGTTCGGAAAGTTATTTCAACAAGATGGTGTCACTGGTCACACCTCTTGCGAGACAATTGCCTTGCTGTATGGAAACCCAGGGCAGGTAGCTCTCACAATAGTGATCAGAACTGGCCTACAAGACCATATGACCTTACTCCTTGGGTAATTCTCAAGCCAAAGATCTATGCAAATGAATCCCCGAATAGATAAGAACGCCATTAGGATATTCAACGAGTAATCAGCGAAATTGATTAGTATATGTATAAATAAGTTGTTACGAATTTCATCGAAAGAGTGAAGACCGTATAGCAAGTCAAATGGGGTACATGTCTGAAGTTATATTTCACTCTTAAATCGAAACCATTTCCACTGGTAATAATGTTCTGTTGTACAATTCCTAAATTACAGTGTTTTGTAGACAAACCCGTTGCTCTTATTGGGATACCTTTTATTGTTATACATAACTAACTCTATGGCATATGGAACCCGGAGGTTCAATGCCACGTTCACAAAAGCTCTCCACTGACATCTATCCTTAGCCAATTGGATCCAGTTTCTACTTTGTATTCCTATCTCTGCGAGATCCATCTTAATATTGTCCTCCCATCTGCGCCTAGGTCTTCCTAATGGTCGTTTTCCGATTGGTTTTCCAGTCAAGACTTTGAAAGCGTTTCTACTTTCTTCCATTCTAGCTACATTGTTATACATAAGTAAGTAAATAACCTACTCCAGCAGAATAAAAAAATGTCGAACTGCATAAGATTGACAAAGAACGATATACCTCTTAACGCCATAAAAATTAGATTTGCTCGATTTTCTCGAAAATTGCGCATGGTAATTTGCCCTCATTCACGTAATTTTGTTCAGCTCTACGTGATGTATCGGTAGATAAATGACTTACGCTTGGAAAATGTTATAGTTAAGCAAAAAATAGGAGCTCATTCGTGGCTAAACAGTTAGCGTAAGCGCCTTTGTCGTGGGAGATCCGGGTTCGATTCCCGGTGGAGCTCATGTGGTTCGGATTCCACGTTAATCAGTAGATCCACGTCTCATATAGTCTCGTTGCTGAAAGGGACGCTAAACTTAAAACTCAACTCAACTCAAATAAGAAATAAAGTTTAAGAATGTACCGTAATTTTGAGGTATATTCCATTAACCTATTGCTTGTCATGTGGTTATCGTAAAGCATAAATTTTTGGATTTAAATGAAAGTTCGCTTTCCTTGATTTTCTCGGAAACTGCGCATGAGGATTTACACTTACCCATGCCTTTTTGATTAGTCTCATCTTTGGACAATTCTTACTCAGTGCACGCTAATAATGATTTCGTGTTGTTTGCCACGGTATTGTTTTCCACGACTTGATTTTGGTGTTGTTTGCCACGGTATTGCTGTCTCTGGCTTATATCATAATCGTGAAAATTTATAAAAATCGACTCATAAACTAAGGGTTCCTAGATGACCATATTATAACAATCAAATCTATTATATTTATAAACAGAACAAATACAATATGAACTGCCCCAAGCACGTTATTGGGTTACTGCGCTATCGGCTGTTAACGCCACAGTTATATTTCTTCAAAGTGAATTCTAGCATTCGATATAATAATTTGTTTGCTTAGAAACTCCCCATATGCGTTTTCAAAATGCATATGGCGCACAATTTGTTTGTGTTGGACTATGTATCCAACATTAAATCTAGGCATATCATCAGGATTACCCATAAGGAGGGTAGCAATCCCGACAAAAGGGGACTCAAACCTTCCGGAAGGGGCGTGATATATTTATATATATATATATATATATATATATATATATATATATATATATCATAACCTTTCTACAGATCAAATTAAACAAAATTAGATTTAAAAATATGGATTTAGCGATCTTTTAAACACTTTTGGTGAGATGAGGAAAATTTAGTCTATTGGTAATACAAAATTTTAGTGACTTTTGTATTGTTACTTAGCTATTTTCAAGTCCACACAAAGAGATCCTAGCGGCTAAGTGGTTAGCGTAAACGCCTTTGGCATGGAAGACCTGGGTTCGATTCTCAGCGGGAGTTCATGTGGTTCGGATTCCACGTTAAATTGTAGGTCCATATCTCATATTGCCTCTATACTGAACGGGACGCTAAAACTGAAAATCAAATCAGTCCCACAGAGGTTATTAGGGATGCGCACGAGTCGAGACATGTCTCGAATCTCGACTCGACTCGACTCGAATTCGAGTCGAGATTCGAGTCGAAACACACTTTGTAAAATTCGAGACGAGTCGAGTCAAACGTATTTATCGACTCGAATTTTCGAGTCGAGACTCGAGTCGAGTCGAGACAGCTGGTAAAAATCTCGACTCGACTCGAATGTCTCGAAATTTTTTCTATAATTTTTAATATTATTTTGAAGAAAATACTCGCTCAGAAACACTTGGCACGAGAATTTCGGAAACTGCAGGAATTGTCAGGTGTTCGAGGAGTGCTGTGGTGATTGTCTTCAACAAGTGGCGAAACCAAGGGGAAAAGACGTCCAAATGTCGAGGGGTTGGGCGCCCCTCACCTCATTACAGATGTCGAACGTCGTAGGCTGGGCAGACTGGTAAAACAGAACAGGCAGCGAACTCCGTCGGAACTAAGATCAGAGTTTAATGCTGGGCAAAGTATAAGTGTGTCTGAATTAGTCTTGTCAAATTTCCGGAATATTTTGAACCTGTTTTTTAAAAAAACGTTTTTCCGATTTTCCGGAAAAATTGATAAAAATAAATATGTTTCTATTACGTTGATTTTACTAGTAATGATATCTCTTTTTTTCAAACACGCGAATAATGTAAGTTCAAAAATTTCAATATTGCGAATATTAAAAAATAGCACTCGAAAATAAAATTATTCCAATTATTATCTATATATTAAAATACTAGATTTACGCGTACATGTTTCTCCTCACAGAAAAGTTTATATGTTTGTCTCCAGTCCTTTCAAAAATGAGATCTCGAACCCACAAGTGCTAGAAACGTGCCGTTTTCATTTGTCGATTCCAAATTTTGTGTAAATTGTGCAGCTCTAATTTAATATTTTTATTTAAAAAAACATGGCCATTAGTTCTTTATTACATTTATAGGGGTACACTAGAAGTACTGTGGGGGCGCGGTGGATCAGTGTAGGGCGTTCACCTCCGGTGCTTGGGGTCCTAGTTCGATCCCAGATCGCGCCGTGTGGACTTTGTAGTGGACAAATACTTTGCTCGTGGGTTTTCTCGGGGTTCTCCCGTTTCCTCCCACTTTCTTCATTCCACCATTTCATTCATTTCTCATCATCACCGTCTCCTTTAACCTAACCGGCATAACCGTGGGACGTAAAATTCAAGATTACATTTCACTAGAAGTACTGAAATTTTTGAAAAAGTAAAGCATCATACTCTACGAGTTATATATTCCAACATCACATAGTTGTATATAGGAGTTGTATATCTGTCAGGCGTTTGTTTCATTTCCAAATGATAATGAAAACGAAGGATAACCATTTCACAAGTCTAAGATTAAACTTCATTGTTTTTTTTTTCAATAAACACCGTTTATCACTGACATAATTAATTGTGTGTGTACTTTATTTACTTATTAAATAATGCATGCAAACGCATGCATACACGATATGGGCATTCAGTAAATGGATACTTGAAAATTTGAATTCAATTATCTATACAAGCCGGCTACGAGTCTTTTGTTAGCCGGCTAGGAGTGCAGTCCAAACTACTCTTTGGATTGAGCTTCTTACCGGATGTGTAGGCTACCGAAGGACCAAACAGATGTTATCGAAACTATTGTGCTATTGTATTTTTTTTTGTATGCTTTGGCAGAAACTTCTGTAGGTATCGAAGCCCGCCAGTGAAGCCATATCTAGCATCTTGGTGCTAGATCTAGCATAATTCACTCCCATTTAGCATCTAGCATCTTGACTTTAGCATCTTGGCAAACTCTTATTCTTTCCTCTGGAGAACAGAAAAAGAACGAAAATTTAGATGGCTCACTGACCGTTGGGAATTATCCCTTAGTTGAAGCGATGGTTGGAGTAATAAAACCAGTTAGTATTTCCGATGTTGTATTGTTGAATTCACAGAAATGTTCAAAAATAAGCAAAACGTGACTCTGCACAAGATGTTTACTTAGCCATAGTTTTATTATTGTCAACTGAACCCTGAGTGTCTGGGATGTTTCTGTCCCTTCTCACTTTACAACTTGAGAGGGTAGAGGGTATGATCGTCAGAGTACACCGCTAAAAGAAATGCTTCAGCGCTGCGTCGGAAGCGGCATGTTTTGTATATATTTCTTAAAATGTTATCCATTCATAAAGTATAAATTCCCCCTTCCTCCCCTGATTCTCTTTCCAATACAGAGAACCGACTCTTTAAATGAAGAAAGAACCCTGAACCCTCCCGAAAATACAAAAATAAATGATGCGCACAAATAACAAATCTGTGGATGAATCAAATAATGCTGATACATGAGAAGATGATGACGAAGATAATAGTGCTTGATGCAGCGCAATCCGCCACATGTAAATAGATTTGAAGTGTTCATATTTGTGTATATGTACGTGTGTATGTGCTTGTTTCTGAGTATTTATATGCGCGTGTATCTTGTATTGTTACATTAATATCCACTGGATTAAGTGAAAGTATAAAATGGATTTGATGACTGCCAATTTGACGTCAACTTGGTAAGTCATTATTTTTTAATATTTAGTAATATTAAATTAGATTATAGTTTAGCGTCGTTTTCAGGAGCAAAGCTCTACAAGACGTGAGCGTACAGTCGGATTTGAAATGCGATAAGAGTTTCACCATTTATTTCAGCGACCGCGAAAACTATGAATTCTACAGTATTATCGGCCATTTCCTACCACTTTTACATGTCCGTGTAAACGCCCCCCTGAGACCCCTTGGTTGGATTCCGAGACATGCAAAAGTAATCCAAAATGATCGATATTAGTGTCAGATTCATAGTTTTTGCGGTCGCAGAAATGAATGGTAATACTTCAACAGGCGTAGTCTTCCAAATACTGCCCCCATGCGAAGAATGGGTATATTCAGCTGTCTAATATAAATAAAACAAAAGAGTTTGTTAGTGTGTTTGTCTGTCTATGCGCGGCCTGGGGACCAGGCGAGTGGACCGTGAGTTACCAAATTTTAGTCAGGGGTACCTTGGCCTAGGCCCCAGATCAAGACGAAAAGTTGTTTTCAAATTTCGAACCAGGGGACTCTCAGAGGGGCGTTTACCGGAACCGGCTTGGGAACCAGACATATTGACCGAGAGTTACCAAATTTTAGTCACGAATACTTTGGTCCAGACTCCAGACCAGAGTTAAACGATTTTGTCAAAATTCGAACCAGGGGAGTCTCAGGGGTCGTTTACCGGGACATGTAAAAGTAGTAGAAAATAACCGATATTAGTGTTTAATTCATAGTTTTCGCGGTCGCTGAAATCAATGGTGAAACTCCGATAGCATTAACTTCCAAATTCATGCTATGCTGCACCGGGCTGGGGGTCACCGGGGGGAGGGGAGTTGAGATATCGAGACATATAAAAGTAATCCAAAATGACCGATATTAGTGTCAAATCCATAGTTTTCGCGGTCGCTGATATCAATAGTGACATTTCCATTAGCGATGATTTGCAAATTCAGCTATAATGAATGTGGGCCGGAAGTCAGCGGGGAAAGGAGGGGCCGATAACGAGACAAGTAAAAGTAATCCAAAATGACCGATATTAGTGTCAAATCCATAGTTTTCGCGGTCGCTGAGATCAATGGTGACACTTTCATTAGTGATCACTTGCAAATTCAGCTACCATTGTATGCGGGCCGGAAGTCAGCGGGGGGGGGGATACCGAAACATGTAAAAGTAATCCACAATGACCGATATTAGTGTCAAATCCATAGTTTTCACGGTCGTTGAGATCAATAGTGACACTTCCATTAGCGATGATTTGCAAATTCAGCTACAATGTATGTGGGTCGGTAGTCAGCGGGGGGGGGGGGGCGGATACCGAGATAAGTAAAAGTAATCCAAAATGACCGATATTAGTGTCAAATCTATAGTTTTCGCGTTTGCTGAGATCAATGTTGACACTTTCATTAGTGATCACTTGCAAATTCAGCAAATGCAGTATGCGAGCCGGGAGTCAGCGGGAGGGGGGAGCGGAGGATACCGAGACATCTAAAAGTAATCCAAAATGATCGATTTAGTTTCAGATCCATAGTTTTTGCAGTCGCGGAAATGAGGGTAATACTTCCACAGGCCTTGACTTCTATACGAAGAAAGGGTATATTTAGCTATTTAGCTATAATATATATCAAAAAATTAGGGAATCAGATGAAAACACATGTAAAACTTCTTACGAATAATGTGAGAACACTGTATCTTGTCCAGTTCAGATTAAAATCATGAAGGCCAAACGTGCAAACGAACCGTTTGGAACATCTGTGCACGTGATCAGTGACGTGGCGCTACCAGATATCATTTTGTAGTGTGGCGCTGCCAGCACATTTCAGCTCCAGGATACCTTTGTTCTCATTGTGTTTAGTGCGTCACAAATCTACGTAGTGAAATTGCGCAACAACGTGATTTGCCAGAATCGCTGGCATGGCGAGCTGTCGGCAGGTTGGAAGCTGGTCAGTCACGGCGGGAGGTGGCACATGCCATAGGAGTGACACAAAGTGTGATTTCCCGATTGTGGAATCGATTTCAAACAACTGGAAGTGTTCGAAGAAGACAAGGACAGGGCCTTCCACTAGCAACCAAAGCCAGAGACGATCGTTATCTCTTGTTAACAGCCCGTCGAAACCGGCGTCAGAATACAACTCTGCTCCCGCAAGCCTTCCGAACAATAACAGGACGCACAACATCCGCAATCGTCTTCAAGAAGGTGGTCTCTACGCACATAGGCCTATTGTGTGTATCGCATTAACTGCACGACACCGTGTTGATCGAAGAGCGTAGGTGGAGGAACATCGTGGGTGGGGACGCAATGAATGGGGCAATGTTTTGTTCTCTGACGAGTCTCGATTCAGTGTAGAGCCTGATAATCGACGTGTTTTCATCTGGAGAGAGTGTGGAACACGACACAATCCCATTTTTGTGCGAGAAAGATCCCATTATCATGGTGGTGGACTGATGGTGTGGGCAGGAATCAGCATTGGTGGGCGTACTGAGCTCCACATCATCCGAAATGGCTCTTTGACGGCTCTCAGATATAGGGATGAGATCATGAAAACTCTTGTTCTTCCTTATGCTGGTGCCATTGGTGATTCGTTCTTTTTCATGGATGACAATACTCGTCCTCACAGAGCTCGGTTAGGGGATGAGATGCTGGATGCTGAGGGTATCGCTCCGATGAAGTGGCCAGCATGCTCTCCGGATCTCATTCCAGTTGAGCATGTCTGGGATATGCTTGGCAGACGAATTGCCGCTAGGCCAGTAAATCCAACAACCATTCCAGAGCTGGAAGTCTCTCTTCTGGATGAGTGACACAATATCCCCCAAGAACTCATCGATAATCTGATTGAATCCATGCCACGCAGGTGCGAGGCTCTGTTGGCTATTCGAAGTGATCATAGGACATACTAAGGAACAATCAGTGGTGTTGCCTTGCCAGTTTGTGAGCAGTTCGAGAGGTGCACACATAACCGTCTTGTGTCATGAACAATGTGAACAAGGTTTTCCGTGCCCCAACACCAGTATGTGCCCCATTTTTCTAGTGTATCTTAAAGCATTCCTTCTTGTATGATATATATGAGTTAAACATAAGCTTATTCATACACTATCTTAAGGTCTTGTGTGATATTTCAGCTGAACCCCTAATTTTTTTGAGCATTAGTACTCTAAAGAGGATGGTGACATGTAAAGATAATTGAAAATTATCGATATTAATGTCAAATTCATAGTTTTGGGGCTCCACAAGTTCATTGGTGACAGTTTTGGTGCCCTTGTGTTCAAAATGAAACGTATTCTCTTCTTGCGAAGAACGGATATTCTGCTAGTCCGTCCGGAGAATGGATATAATAACTAACGGAAGTTTCACTTAATATATTTCTCGCTGCTCAAATTTACTCACTTGTGCGGTATATGTGTGTAAAGTAGAATTAAAACCTGTTGCTTTAAGTATTTTTCCGTTAACGAAATACATTGCATATACAGTAGGACGTCGATAATCCTAACGTCAAAAATCCGAACGCGGTCCCTAGAAGCTTTTTACATTTTCTCTTAACGCTAGCGTTAAACAAACAATAGCATGTCCATCGACGTTATGTGAAGTCAGTGTTTTTACAAAAGTTCATTTATATGTAATTGTTTGTCAAGTATTTTTATTTTTATTTTTTCTTAGGCCTATAAGTTTTAAGTGTGACTTACAAGAACAGTGTTATTTAGAGTACAAGCAAATTCTTCAGAAACATTAAACGTAAGTAGCCTTACGTACGGTATTGTAATTACTGTATGTACTGAATAACTACTGTATCGATAGAAGAACATACCGTACAGTACATGTAAGCCTAAATGGCATTTTCTTAATCATTTTCGAAAATCCGAACAATGTGAAAATCCGAATACCTGTGGTCCCAATTAATTCGGATTTTCGACTTCCCACTGTATATGCTGCAGACATGTTACAGCAAGTAAGATTACTAGCATCAGGCCAACAAATAGTTTTTAAACTATATTTTCCTCTTTTTGCCAATATTTCCGAACCAATGATTTTTTCTAATGGTTTCAAAATTGCCGGAATTTTACATAGAACAATCAAAATTTCTCTATGAAATATATGTTTGATTTAACATATTAACTAAAATGATTCTGTGATTAACAAAAATGATGATTCTGATAATACCCAAATTTTCCGTTTTTTCCCCAGCTCGGGAAAACCGTAAGAAAAACTGTTTTTTTTTAAAAAAATCCGTTTTTTTCACAGGCCTTCACAACACTAGTCTGAACACACAGTGCATCGAACACTCCTAACGATGGCGAATGTTAACACCACGAAATCGGCAACTATAACTGAAATGAACACGTGACCATCGCCCCTAGACCTTGGAACAATGGTAGAGCGTTGCATTATCTGATGAATCCCGATATCTTCTTCATCATGACGATGTGAGGGTGCGAATCCCTCGTGTTCAAAGGGAACAGCTCCTTGACATCTGTACTGCGGGACTGAGACAAACTGGCTAGGGCTTAATTATTATCTGGGGAACATTCAGGTGAGCATCCATGTGTCTAGTGGAGCTCGAGCAAGGCACCATGACGGCCGAGGCGTCGCACGCTGCTTGCAGACTACGTACACCCCTTCATGACGGCTATGTTTTCCATCGGTAGTGGCATTTTTCGACAAGATAATGCACCATGTCACAAGGCCAGGAGTGTGATGGAGTGATTCGAGGAACACAGGAGCGAGTTCCAAGTGATGTGCTGGCCCCAAACTCTCCGGATCTGAACCCAATCGATCACATCTGGGATGTAATTGAACGTGACGTGAGAGAGCATCACCCCCTCCCCGGAATTTACGGAAATTAGATGACCTGTGTGTGCATATGTGGTGCCAACTCTCTCCAGCGACCCACCGAGGAACATTGCGACCATGCCAAGACGTGTTGCCGTTGTTTTTCGTGCCAAAAGGTGGACATACTAACAATTAGGTAGGTAGTCATAATGGTTTGGCTGATATATGTGTATATTTTAACTCTTATAGGTGCCTTCCATTTCAACTCAGGCAAAAAAAATATAAAATTGTACCATCACCATCTCAGATATTGTTGAAACTTTTTTTATAGCAACTAGACATGTTTTTAAGAGACCCATATTTTTTTGTTTTGTCGAAAAAAATTTTCCCGCCAAGTAATGGGCCATCAAAGACGGGGAGTACAATTTATGAATTGTAGAAGACATGGAAAATGGTCAATTTCGGAGCCTCACCATTCGGCTATGGAGACAGGTAGAGTTATAATTCTTGTTCTGGTATGTACATAGGGATATAAATAAACTATATTTTATTATAGTTTGGTTTGCGCATGCGTATCTTTTTGTACATAAATTAACAAATGAACGTAAATTTATCTGAAAAGTCGAAGTTTGCGAATTTTTTTCGAGCACTTCCGGTTCGAATTTTAAAATTCTGTTTTCACGGTTGGTAAGACCTAGTTACCCGCTTTCCGAAAAATAATTTGTATCGCTTCTGTGATCAACCGTTTTGTCGCAAAAAATTCGAGAAATTGTAAAATTTTCAAAAATCGCCACTTTTGGGCGCCATTTTCTCGAAAACACCATTTTTTAAAATTCTGAAATTTTGTCAGATGGTTCAACTTTACCTGAATAATAGACACACCAAATATCATTCTCGACCAATGCTTCATGGATTAACTGCAGCCTTTTAAATTTAGCGAAGTTTCGCTAATTTTGATGTCACAGTTAGCAACACTGGGAACAATGAAAGTGCAATGATTTGATGATGTTTGTGGTTCATATTCATTAAATGAAGAATAAATGGTTTTCTTGACTGTTTTTTTATTATTTTGATTAAAAAGGCTCTCTGAAATAGTAAAATGAGCCCCCCCCCTACTCCTCCGTTTTCTTAAACTGAAGTAATCTGAGGTGGAAATTACGATTACGAAACACACAAATTTCAAGTTCACTTATTTAAAATGGTCTTCGGAAACAAAATTTCACTGATATTTTTTTTTTTTTTTTTTTTTTTTTACATGGACCAATCATTTGCTTGGTTGTTGTTTTCTTTGCTAATAGCATGTAACCGTGCAGATGCTCCAATAGATGTTGCTTCACTCATAACTCATCCAGGAGTGGATCTAGGGGGACGATTGCCGCCCCCCCCAGAAGAAGAAACTTTCTTATATATATATATATATATATATATATATATATATATATATATATATATATATATATATATATAACGCATCCCAGAGTTTGGAGCTCTTCAAAGTAGCTCTAAGTAGCAGTATTACAATCCCCGCCAGAAGTCCGTCCTGGAAACGCCCCTGCGTAGCACATTGTCGATAGTCACAAAACACTTATTTTCACTTCTCTTATGGTCTTCTGGAAACCTGTACCCTGCTGAAGGTTCATGTGGAAGCATAAACAGCACTTAAACTTCACGTAATTCATGATTTATTCATAATATTTCTGCTACGCACCACTGGTTATCATACATATATGTATATAACAAAAGTTCCCTTTTGCAGATTTCTTAAATCTACACTTTGAATTGCAAAAGTTCGATTTTGGCGGAAGTATGAAGTTAGTTCATGGTGACCCGTTACTGCCATAAAAACTTCGCAATTTTCCGAAAGCCAAAGATAACTTCGTTGAATACCAGTTACCGGTCGCATACTTTCCCTTTTTCTTCCGGAAGTCGTCGAATTCAGTTCCAGGTAACAAAACGAGAGTAATACCCGGAGTTTGTACTTGCACTATACTCACGAATTCTCCTGCGGTCTTAGTGGGGACGCGGTGGCTCAGTGGTAGAGCGTTCACTTCCGGTGCCTGGGGTCCCTGGTTCACTCCCAGCTCGTGCCGTTCTGCATTTCATTCATTTCTCATAATCACCGTCTCCTTTCGCCTAACTGGCATAAGAGTGGAACGTAAAATTTAAAGATTTCATTTCATTTTTTTCTTCTGCGGTTTTAATACTGTGTATCTGTTTTAGCCTAAGGCTATGGCGCGTTGCCACATTCTTTGCCCCTTCCCCACTACCGTCGCAAAGACCCTTGCATGGTCGGTTTCACTGCAAAAACACTGCTTTATCGGACCTGTCTGCATCTCGAACATCTGAAAGCGATTTTTAAAGTGGGATGCAGCACCATCAGAAATCACTGACACGGTTTGGGAAATTGTAGACACCTATTTTCACGTATTCAAACCTTTTTCTATAAAATATATTTTCGCTTTTCTTCGAGTATGTTTAGAATCTTGTCTATGACTATGAGTACATGAGCCGAATCGTGTGTTTTATCGTCGTTTATTAAACAAAACTGTCAATTGTTTCATATTTCGGTGATAACTCTGAATTGCACTTTGCAGAATAACAGTCCAGTTTTCAACGAAGTCAACATGAAGTAAAATAGAATTTGTATCTTGAAATTTTATACGGTGGTTTTCGGTAGCAATTGATTCTCTTTGGATTTTCTTGATGTAACATGAATTACAATTCTTACAGTTAAACCGGCAATGTACGATACGAAAACAGAAAGTGGCACAGTTTTTTTTTTTTTTTTTTAACAAGATCATTATTCTCCCATATGGCATACGTAACCACTTTCATTTTCATCAGGATCAATAATTAAAGACACCACACTTATTTCTTCCACTCCAGGACATTCACCACATTCTTGAAGAAGACAGGTGTCATTTTCTACGGATCATACTACTAAAGGAAATAGGTCACTCATGACAGCTTCAATACAGGTTGCACCTTTGATTTGTAGCAACGCAGTAGCAGCTAACTTAAAATTTGCACAATACACACTTCCCTCTCAGGTTGCGGACTGACACACTTTAGTCGAATACTATAAAATTCCGAGTGACCCATTTTTATGCTGGGATTGTTCTGTTTAAAAATTCAGTAAATTTCTTTGGAACGCGTAAGAAAACGTTTCGATTTTTTTTAACTTTTTGTCATTTTTCGATCACTGTAATGACATCGCACTTAATTGAGACTTTGTCTGGAGCATTCCAAATCATACTGAGGTAATGGTTTAGGCCTTTTATAGATCATCAGAATTCATTGGATGGCCATTTCAAGTAAACTTAAAATTTGTGTGTTTCGTAATCGTATTTTCCACCTCAGATTACTTCAGTTTAGGAAAACGGAGGAGTCGGGGGGGGGGGCTCATTTTACTATTTCAGAGAGCCTCTTTGTTCAAAATAATAAAAAACCAGCCAAGAAAACCTTTTATTCTTCATTTAATGAATGTGAACCACAAACATCATCAAATCATTGCACTTTCATTGTTCCCAGTGTTGCTAACTGTGACATCAAAATTAACGAAACTTCGCTAACTTTAAAAGGCTGCAGTTAATCCATGAAGCATTGGTCGAGAATGATATTTGGTGTGTTTATTACTCAGGTAAAGTTGAACCATCTGACAAAATTTCAGAATTTTAAAAAATGGTGTTTTCGAGAAAATGGCGCCCAAAAATGGCGATTTTTGAAAATTTTACAATTTCTCGAATTTTTTGCGACAAAACGGTTGACCACAGAAGCGATACAAATTATTTTTCGGAAAGCGAGTAACTAGGTCTTACCAACCGTGAAAACAGAATTTTAAAATTCGAACCGGAAGTGCTCGAAAAAAATTCGCAAACTTCGACTTTTCAGATAAATTTACATTCATTTGTTAATTTATGTACAAAAAGATACGCATGCGCAAACCAAACTGTAATAAAATATAGTTTATTTATATCCCTATGTACATACCACAACAAGAATTATAACTCTACCTGTCTCCATAGCCGAATGGTGGGGCTCCGAAATTGACCATTTTCCATGTCTTCTACAATTCATAAATTGTACTCCCCGTCTTTGATGGCCCATTACTTGGCGGGAAAATTTTTTTCGACAAAACAAAAAAATATGAGTCTCTTAAAAACATGTCTAGTTGCTATAAAAAAAGTTTCAACAATATCTGAGATGGTGATGGTACATGCTCTGCCTGAATTGAAATGGAAGGCACCTATATTTTGTCTCGACTCGAATTTCGAGACGTCTCGACTCGAATTCGAGTCGAGTCGAGACAGAGACTGTCGAGTCGAGACACGAGTCGAGACAGCAACATATTTTCGAGTCGAGACACGAGTCGAGACAACATTTTCTCGAGTCGAGTCGAGACAGGCTTAAATCTCGACTCGACTCGACTCGAACGCATCCCTAGAGGTTATTAAAATACAAGGTTCGGCAATCCCTCCATACCCTTTCTGAAAAAAAAATGGAATGGGCACGAATGGGAGTGGATTTGAGTTAAGCGTCCCATCCAGCATCAGACTATGAAGTCTGAGCCTACAATTTAACATGGTTTCAGATCCACATGAGTTCCGGCAGTAATCGAACCCGGGTCTCCCACACCAAAGGCGTGTATAGCCACAAGGGAACCCTGTCTACGATTTGAGACAATAAAACCTATGGCAGAAGTAAAGGGCAGATTACTTTTCTTTAAGTTAGAACTATTAATTCTCTCGGGCATTTGAAGGTAAAATTTAGAAAATATAAATGTAAGAAATTGAATCCCCAATCGAAAGATAACTCACTTGATACTGAACCACTCCCAGAAGAAACCAAAGAAGAACAATTTATATCTATCTATCTATCTATCTATCTATCTATCTATCTATCTATCTATCTATCTATCTATCTATCTATCTATCTATCTATCTATCTATCTATCTATCTATCTATCTATCTATCTATCTATCTATCTATCTATCTATCTATCTATACATACGAGGCGTGTTTTTTAAATAAGGTCCGCTTTGTTGTAGACACTATTAGTTCGCGCGCATACCGCAACGAGCGTGTGCGTCGTGTACCGGCATGCCTCGGGAACAACTATGCTCAGTTTCAGCTCTGTAACTGACCTGTACGGTTGTGTTCTGTGCTTTCACAATGTTTAAGACTATCAAGTCGCCCGGCGCATGTGAGGTTCGCTCAGTGATACGGTTTTTGTCAGCAAAAAACCTGTCTCCTGCAGAAATTCATCGACAGGCTTGCGAAATGTACGGTGATACTGTTATGAGTGCAAGCAAAGTGCGTAAGTGGGTACGAGAATTCAAAAATGGCTGTGACAACGTCCATGATGAGGACCGCTCCGGTCGCCCTTCTTCAATTACAGACGATTTGGTGGCTTCAGTTGAAGCGAGGGTTCGTGAGAACAGGCGCTTCACAAGAACAGGTCTCTCAAACCCTACAGTCCTGATCTTGCGCCGAGCGATTACCATCTGCTCCTCCACCTCAACAACACGTCAGTGGCAACCGTTACAATGATGACGACGATGTGAAAACGGCAGTGAACTCTTTGTTATCGGAGCAGGCGATAAGCTTTTATGAAGAGGGTATTTTGAAATTGGTTGAGAGGTATGATAAGTGTTTGAACAAACCCCGGCAACTATGTCGAAAAATAGAGTAAAGTATGTACTTTCTGAAAATACATTTACTTTTTTGAAATAACCTTTCGTTGTGTACTTATGTTGAAACGGATCTTACTTAAAAAACACGCCTCGTATAATGTAATCATACACAAGATCTATCTCAGGTGGGTTCTCAGTGTGCAGAAATGAGAAATATTTGCTTAACTTTTCAAGCAATTCTCAGAGTGAGCACTCAAGAAATTAATTACAATGTATTCTGATGACTTTAGATATAATTTTGTCAAAGAGAAACAAGTGTGTAAGTCAATCTGTGTGCAGCTAGTTTTTCGGATCTTCACAATGAAATTTATATATTGAAGTTATATTTGTGTTTCCTGAACTTTACGAGGCACTGAGAATTTCTTCGCGCGAAATGGGTTTCGTGGTGCACAAACACTGTATGCATAAGTTTTCTTTGGGTTCTTCTGTTTCCTCCCATTTTCTTCATTACACTATATTTCATTCATTCTCATCATCACTATACTCTTTAGCTTACACGACATAACCATGGGATGTAAAATGGAAATATTTCATTTCATTTTTCTTAAGTATATAATATTCAGTACTTTAGTAGCGTAGCATAACGGAAAACAGAACATTATATAACAGGAGATAATATTAAAAACTCAGTTAAAAGAGAAAATGCAATTATATCAATTTAGTAACCTATTATGATATTAATGATGTTTTATATTAATTTATTTGGAACTTAATGTTCTCTTTCAGCAGCGAGTCTAATGAGCTCATCGAAAGGCAAGAACACTTACTACTTGTCCTAGGGGATCAAAAACAGAGGTGTCTGGCAACCTTTCCTTTTACTCCAGGTATGTTTGAATTTTCACGATAATGAGATATGATAAGATCGGAATGCAAATATGTGTGATCGTGGCAAACAACACAAAAATCGAGTCGTGGCAAATAACATGCCACCCTAATAATATGGGAGAATTTAAAGTTTTCTTGTTACTATTGTCTTCTATTGCTATTATAAAAACGAAATAGACCCTATGTTCTTTGTAGCGCTTGTCATTACAACTATTGTAAGATTTTTGGTTGGTTAATTGACTTGGAATTTAGCATCCCATTCAACATTAAGGCTACATGAGACGTGAACTTACAGTTTAACCTGGAACCTGAACTACATCCACTATTGTAAGAGATAAAAAGATTTGGGCAGGCAGTACGAGATGTGATCAAAAAGTGCGGTGAATGTAATTGCACAGTGCCATCTGTCGATGTTGTGTACATTTCAACTAGTAAGCCCTGTATCCTAAACCTTTGGTAAAGTCAGTGTTGAGTTTGGACAATTTGTGATATGATACTTGGCTTCCAGAGGCAGAAGAGTGAGGACTTGTTAGGAGTATCTGTCGCACTCCAACATTAAGTTTTGTTCTAAGCTGCTAAAAAGTGCCAAAGAAGATCATGAATACAAAATCAGTGCATAGCGACGAAGCGGTGGCATTGAAGTCTGTTTATAAGCGGTATGACCGATTCAAAATCTGCAAGAAGTCGGTTGAAAACGAGCAACGATCGAGACATCCTTGGACGTCAAAAACAGATGAAAACATGCAAAAAATATCACAAATGGTTTGTTCAAACAGTCGAGTAACTAATCGAGAGCTTTCTGGAGAACTAAATATTACCTATGGGTCCGTGAAAAGCATTTTAACCTTCAATTAATTGAACAAATAGTTTTTTTCTTCACTACGAAAACGCGCCGTGCCACACCTAGCTTTTGATCCGCTAGTTTTGGGCCGAAAAAATATTCCTGTTTGTACACATTCGCTGTGCTCTCCACATATAGCATCATGCGACTTCTGGATCTTCAGAAAAATTAAAACCGTGCTTAAAGAAAAACATTTTGACACCATTCCTGACATTGAGAGGGCCAAGACAGAGCAGCTGAGCGCCCTCCCAAAAGAAGCTTTTCATTAATGCTTCCAGTCCTGGATTCGACGTCGGGATAGGTGCATTGCTAGTCAAGGACAGTACTTTGAAGGAGATTAATCAAAATTGCATGTAAGCTTATTATTTGTTTCTAATAAAATCATTCATTACTATCGGGGAAAACCGATTTTTGTAGAAAACCGAAAACGGGTTCGATGAAAAAAGAACCGGTTTCTGGATAAACCGAAATGACGGTTTTCTGTATTCGGTTTTCTAGAAACCGGTTTCCGGTTTTTATAAAAGCCGGTTTTGCCCATCCCTAGGACAAATACCGTGTGCGTGGGTTTCCTCGAAGTTCTCCCGTTTCCTCCCACTCTTCATTCCACCATTTCATTCATGTCTCATCATCACCGTCTCCTTTAGCCTAGCCGGCATAAGCTTGGGAAGTAAACTCAAATGTTTCGTTTCATTCCATTTTTAATTGTTGCAGATCTTTGAGTCCAAGCACCCCCAATTCCCACGATATAGTATCTCATTTATTTAGAGAAACTGACTGCTTCAACCACACACTCAGCATGGAACCTGTTTCGTGCTATCTGTTTCGCACCTATATTATATTAACATTTTCCCCCCTGTACTGTCTTAATTTATGTTCTTCACAAATTTGAATTGCTTCTGTGTGGCTATTAGAGGAAGAATACTTATCAAATGCTTTCCCTGCTCCCATTTTGATTTTAATTGCAAAATGACTTTAACTGCAGTGAAGGTATGATCCCGTAGACTGCTTCTTAAATACCTTCTACAAGGATAGCATAATGCTTGATCCCTTAAAACGGAATATTCTAATCAATGAAATATGTGATACTACTGGTCTTGTAGATTACATATTCTTTTTCACCAAACTTGGTTTTGTGGTACTCACGTAGATTGGGCGAAACAGCTCTTTCGTCCAAAAGATCCGTCGCTTATGCAATACAGTTCGAGATTGCAGCTTTTGCACTTGGCAACTTGCGCTGAATATTATCTGCTGAATCTTCAACGGCAGATATTTCACTGTGACTGTTCATGTTGGTCACTTATGGAACATTGGTTTGAGCATTTGGTTTTCTCGGCCGACATCGAATAACAAATCTATCACAAAAGAACAAAAAGACAATAAATATAAGTATACACAGAATGCACAAAAAATAAATAGCTAAATAATAAATTATATTATTGTAGGGCACGTACAGTCAGCAACAAAAATTCTTTCCGTTTTTGATAAACTTTATTTTGGGAATAACTGTGGTATAACTGGAACGTAGAACGATGGTATGACTGAAACGTACAGAAAATAACATTATTTTTAATTTACTGAAAGGTGTACTCAAATTGTCCTTCCATTCTTAACTTTTCATCAAACGGACAGAAATTTTGTCGCTGACCCTACAAGTTCATATACCGAGTTTCGTCTTCCTAGCTTCCTAGGATCATGAGATACTTAGTTTTTCATAAATTACAGTCCGCTCCCTCCTCAGGATATGTATTTTAATCAAAGTAACATTATAAAAATCCAGTTCTAAGTACGTGATAATTATATTCGAAAACTCATTTCAAACGGTTCAGCCGTTTTCTCGTGACTCAATGAGAGCAATTGAAGAGCAACTTATTATATACAGGGTGTTTCAAAACAACATCGACAACGTTTGGTAGGTGATTCCTGACACCAAGATAAGACAAAAAGTATAGATCAACCTGGGTGTACAAATGCTTCCTTTCGGAGATATAGCCTGCCGAAAACATGAAAAAGTGAACGTCAAAGGTCCATAGCTCCAAAATTATGGGACCTACCGTAATCAGGTCAAGACCACTTAGGAACTAATATGTGCACTATCCAAAAATACATGTTTCAGAATCCTAAGGTACTCACGGAACAATTTTTACAGAGGGATTTTTTCTACGGGCATACAATTTGAAGTACTCACAACCACTTCTATAAAAATTGTTGCGGAAGTGGTGCAGGATTCTGATCCTTGGATATCTGGACAGAGTACATATTAGTTCCTAACGTAAGTAAAGTCTTGACCCGACTACGGTAGGTCCCATAGTTTTGGAGCTATGGACCTTTAAGGTTAATTTTTTCATGTTTTTGGCAGCCTATAACTCCGAAAGGAAGCATTTGTGCATCCAGGTTGGTCTATACTTTTCGTCTTATCTCGGTGTCAGAAATCACCTCCGAAACGTTGTCGGTGTTGTTTTGAAACACACTGTATATCAGGTGTGTAAAAGGAATTGAGCCTTCGGAGATCAAAATTGAGAATACATTTGTTGCGTTTTAAAATAAATATTATGAATCCACAAACGCATCATTTTGTTCAATGATCTTGCATTTTTCAGACAACATCATAATCCCGGTGCTATAGAACTTCTATGGCGTCTAATTGAACAATTATGACACGTGGTTTTCCACATGCTTCTTCTGATACTAACTTAACACCATACAGGAAATTCTGCAGAGGTTCAAACAAATGATAATCTGAGTATACGTAAACTTATTTGAACAACCAAGATAAGATATCAAGACCAGATTGAGTGTTATAATCCCAAATTTTCATTTATTTTTCTTTTTATATGAGCTGTTTTGCTAGTAAAGACCTTTAGAGCAAAACACCAAACGGTAAATACATATTTCTAAATAGCAAGGCGATTTCTGTACTACATTAACGTAAGAAAATTGAAGTTTGTTTTAAACACATCTCTTGTAAATTAAGAAATTTGTCTATAACTATTCGTAAATCAAAGTCATCCTTAGTTTGAATTCGACGATAGTTCAACAGTAGAACCTCATTGCTAGCGCTAGGAGTTCCTTGGTTCATTTCAGATTATGTAGAGTTGTGTTGGATAACTTCATGTTCGTGATCTTCCTCGGAAATTTTCTCATTTCCTCGTGCATTCTTATTTTTCCGATTGTTCCATCATCATTCACTCTCACAAGTCATCTTTTTTATTTAGCCGAAAGGACATAATCAAGGGACACAAAACAAAATATTTTATTTCATTTTTTAGCGATGACGATTGGAACGAAGCGATCAGTTAAATATAGAAATAAGAGGGAATAAAACAGAACAAGTGCCTAGAGTACGTTTGTTTTATCTTGGCACGCTTCCCGCCTAAAGGATAGATCTGTCTGCAACGCGTTCTTGCCACGCCACAGTTAAGTTGCGAGTTACAATACACTAGGAAACACAGCAAAATGCCACCACTCAGAAGTCACTGTAACACACTTGTTCGCGTGTGACAACTAAGCACGTCGAATACCCGCCAAATTGCAATGACCTCATTTGATGGACTGGTTGGGAACTAACGTCACCTCCACGACAAAGCCAATAAGACGTCTATTGGATTAAAACGTTCACGTGAGTGCTAGCAGAAAATCTTTAAAAGCCAATCAAGTACACTGGCGGGAAGCGTGACAAGATAAAACACACGTACTCTAGTTTTCGATACCTGAGTAGTATTATTAGTAACGGTATGAAGTGCAAACATGAAATATAAGCAAGGATAGGTATGGCTAAAGAAGCCTTTAGCTTAAAGAAAAGCCTGTTTTGTGGGGCCTTGAATAAAGAATTGGGAGAAAGACTCATGCGTGAAGAAGAATGAGATAATTATTTGGGTCGAGGGGAAAACGAATGAGAGAGTGTTAGAAATGGTGGAAAACAGAATAACAATTTTGGATAGTAAGAGAAACTGGTTGGGACATTGGCTAAGAAAGAAATGTATCATGAGGGACGCGCTAGAGTGTATAGTGACAGGAAAGAGAGAGGGACAATTATGGACAATATAAAAACAGAAAAATCGTACATGAAGACAAAGAGTAACGAAAGATTGTAGAACATGGAAGCTTCTCAATTGCGGCAGAATACCCATGATAATGAAGATGATTTCAATGACTGATTTTTCTTTTTTTTTTTTTTTGAAAACATGGACGCCAAATTTGATTATAGAATTTAGTAATGGTTGATCAGAGTGATTTAGTGGCAGAGTGTGAAACTCTGGTGCGACTGATTCCTGATTCGATCCCAGACTATCTAGATTTGTGATGAACAACATTGTGCCCGTAAGTTTTCTCGGGATTCTCCTGTTTCCTTTCTCAATCTTATTACACCAAGTTTTCCGTTAACATTCACTTTCATTGTACATAAATTTAATATCATAATATTAATTAAAAATTAAAACTATATATAACATTTAATTTCTTTCACGGAATGCGAAATATTTAAGTGAACCTGAAGAACAAATCAGTAAAATCAAACAGTTGAAATCCCCGTTCATTTCACAGAAAAAATATTTTATAAATCAATGGACTGAAAGATAAAAATGGCGCGGATATTCAACATCGTTAAGTAAACAGTAGACTAGTTTGCTCTTGAGACCAACAGCGAAGAGTTTGACCTCGTACTTTACCCAACTTGGTACTATCATAATATCTGAAAGTGAAATTGAAATCTGTTTGAAAAGAAGTTCAAAATAAAATAGCGTACGTGTCCGTTAAAAAGAACATCGTAATCTCAGATTTATTTCATTTTGAACGTGTAGCTAATCTATTAGATTTTAATTTAAGGATAAGTTCGAGCTGCGGATATTTACTTAAAAAATTAACAAATTTACAAGAGTTGAATCACACAACACAATTAAATACAATTTTGTTGCCTTATTCTTGTTTTTGTTGTATAATCTTTGTGGTACAGAAACGAGAAAGAAAAAAAATCGTCTTAGTATCTAAAAACATGAAATTTTCCGTTTCGCTTAATACACGTGTGTTCTTTAACTGTAAAAGACTCTCCTAGCAAAACGCTGCAACCCTCTTTCTCTATCTTTTTTTTTTTTTAAACGAAAAAAATTGAGGATTTTTACTCACGAACCACTCAACTTAGTGTTGATCACTTTCTACAGATATGTTGGGAGCTTAATCTAGGATTTCAGACGATGCACCGTCACTGGCTTCACAGAGCCTCATCCAGAGCTATTTACCGCTGTCGATTAGAGCCGATTAATTTCGTCGTGCCAAATAGGCCTTGGATCTGAAATCCGTACTTCGATACTCTTTAATGAGACGGTCGGCTTCCCTTGCAAAGCGGCAGCTATAAGCGAAAGCTGCGTATCCCACTCTTCAATGGATGTGAAATTGCATTTCCGCATGGTAGCCCCCAATCCCCAAAGCATAATTTTCCGTTCCTTGCCAAAGTGATAATGTGATATATCGGACCGTTGGGTTTGGGATAGAGTCGCTTTTGATGTAGAAAGAGACTGTTGCAATTCGGGTGCCCAAAGTCCTCCAGTTCTGTTTTTTTTATTCTTTCTCTCTTTCTATTTTTTTCTCTTCTTTTATCTGAGCTTCGTCGTATCTCCTTTGCTTTTATCTTCTTTGCCTCGAGATACCTTTTGCCTTATATGTCTGGTGTGAACGTTCAATTTTCTGGGCATTTAGTAGTGGTTGTATCTTAGAAATAGTTTCTTTTATAATTTCCTCGACCACACATCTCTATGGGCTTCTATTTTCTCCCATTCGAAATCCTCTTTCCTTACATTTTCGGTGTTAATTTCAAAGATTGTTTATTTTATTTTTTTTTTTTTACATCATTTTCCGTTATGTACAGCATGCCTACATGCTTTTGTGTCGAATCGTACGTAGTCTAATGGTAGTATCAATGAGAACATTACCATCTTTCCAGTAGGAAAATTATTAAAATGTTCGAGAGATTTTTGTACAGTTAGTGGTAAATGTTGGTGCAGTATCTTAAAGATGAACGCTCTAAACGGTTTGGGCACGGTGGATTAATGGTACAGTGTTCACATTTGGAGCGAGAGGTCCCTTGTTCGATCCTAAGCCATGTGAGCTAGTGATGGATAATAACGTGTTCGTGGTTTTTCTCGGGCTTCTTCCGTTTATTCTCACATTTTCATTTGACCAATTATCTCAGAATCGTTCTCTCCTGTTAATCATCTGTCTCTTTCAGTCTAAGTGTAGGACTTACTTTCATTTTTTTTTTTAAATGAGACTCTAAACAATTTCCTCATTAATTTATCTACAAATTGGTTTCGAATGAAATAAAACTTCAATTTAATGTCTCACGATCAGTATTTATTTCATAAAAAAATGTTCTGGGGAGACACACTTAGTATTCCAGAGGAGGGGCACACTGCTGATACTATTCTATTTATTATTATATTGTAGTCGTATTATTTTGGTTTCCTTCGGGAGGCACTCTTAGAGCTCTGAGAGGGCAGTACCCCCCTCCCCCCAAAAAGAAATCTGTTTGGAAGAAACAATGTTCACGATTATGCACTGAAGTTAAGAGAAACAGTGATGAAATAATAAATGAAATGGTAGAATGAAGAAAGTGGAAAAAAAACGGAAGAACCCCGAGAAAACCCACTCACAAGTGTTTGTCCGTACTAAATTTCCGTGGCAAGATACGATACAAGACTGAGTTTTTGCTTCCGAGACGAGGCACCTTTTATGACAATTTTTCGACACAAGACAGCCCTACCCATCTCTTGTCCCATAAGCAACCCTATTCTCAGATATGTGAGGTGTTGAAAATGAACTACTCACTGTCAGATGAAGAGAATGAATTAATCTAGGATTAAAATTAGTTTTTTGGCTTAACAACGCACAAAATACTATAAGAAGTCAAATCGTGCTTTTTGAACTAGTAATGTGTGATTATTGTATTGACTCAGAACACAATTATTTTTGTTTCTTTAGTCTGGAGTTCTCTACCTGTTAGTTCAAGTACAGTAGCTTTCCAATTACTTCACAATATAGAGCCAACAACGAAAACTCTCCTTGTACCAGCAATTCTAATCTGGTGACTCAATGTAATTATCACAGATACTATGCGTGTGATTAGCACAGACACGCGTGCTAATGGATGCTGTAGTTAGTCTGCAGCTTAAACACTCAACTATAGTATTTAGATTCCTATTATTTCAATACGTGATACCAGTTAACACAATTAAAGTTCTTCCTCAGGATTGACTCTTTATAGGATGAAGCCTGCTATTTAAATCAAAGATTGGAACCACTACTCTGGTTTGCATCCAAGACAATTACCTATTGGTAATTGAGCCCAGGACCTCATACATGAAAGGTACTTGCCTTAGTCAATTGACAGCAAGGGGCACTATTAAAGCTTCTGTTTGGTCTATATTTTTGTTACTGCTTATTGGAAATCATTATGAATTTGAAACATGAACTATAAGCAGTTAAGTGGCTAGACCTGATGGAAAGCTTTATGAAGAAGATAAATTTTGATTGGTTAGATAGAAAGTTATTATTTATCTGTTGGTCTAAATAACAGTATTTGTTTGAACAATAGTTTAATTATGACTTACCTAATAATTGTCAAATTGTTTGGTCTGATCCTGTAGTTGAAGGAATATCTCATTTTGTTGATTCTGTAATTGAGAATCTGAATTGAGAAACACCCCAAGTTTATTTCTATTCGTTATCAGTTGTTCTATTCGTCAGTATCTATGTTCCGAAGGCTATTTGATTGCACAATATTACAGCCTAAGCTCAATTCAAAATCTTATTTTTAATACAAAATAATTTCAACTGAATATAATAAAATTCCAAGTCAAAGAACTGAGAAAGATTATATTTGGCCATAATACTTTATTTGATCTTAGACGCAACCGAAAGGAAAGCAAAGTTAGTCGTCTCTCAGGCATTTAATAGCAACATCATTGACGCGAGTGAAATTAGTTTTGACCTATCAAATTTCGATTCAAAATCCAAGTCAATAGTTTGTTTTTCGTTTGTTATTGAAGGTTTTTTTTTTAATGTTTGTTTCGAAAAGATATAGAGATATTTACAAAATAAAGTTGGGAGGCCAACTTCGCATTCTCTCCACTTTCAAATTTCGATTCAAAAATCAGCCCAATCGCTTTTATTCATTTGATATTGATTGTTTTGAAGAAAAAATCCTTTGTTTCGTAAAACGTAGAGAGATATTTACAAAATAAAATTTGAGGGGTACAATTTTATACTAGCCTCCCACTTCAAATTTCGATTCAAAACCGAAGTCAATCGTTTGTTATTGATTATTTTGAAAAAACAATCGTTTGTTTCGAAAACGGAAAGAGATATTTAGAAAATTAAATGGGGGTGTGACCAACTTCACACTGGTTCCTCAAATTTCAAATTTGTACAGAAAATCAAAATAAATCGTTTGTTTTTCATTTGTTACAGATCGCCTCGGAGAAAATGAAAAACACTTGCTTCGAAAAACAAGAAGAGATATTTAGAAAATAAAGTTGGGGGCCAACTTTACACTGATCTCTCTTTCAAATTCGATTCAAAACCCAAGTAGATTCTTATTCGTTTCTTATTAATGTTTTCAAGAAGAAATACTCATTTAAAAAATAAACGAATCAATAAAATAAAATAAAAATAAACAGATATTTAAAAAATAAAGTGGTGGGAGAGCAACTTCACACTTTCCCCTACTCTAAAATTTCGATTCATTAACCAAACCAATCATTTGTTTCTCTTTTGTTATTGATTGTTTTGATCAAAATTAATCGTTTATTATGAATTATTTTGAAGATAAAGTAGTTTTTTTCGAAAAAAGTTATATTTTCGAAATAAAGTAGGGGACAATATCTCCCTATGTTTTTCGAAACATACTATTTTCCTTCAGAACAATCAATAACAAACGAACAACAAACTTTTGATTTCAGTTTTGAATAGAAATTTGAAAGTGGGGGCTAGTGAGAAGTTTGCCCCAACTGTATTTTGTATGTATCTCTCTGTGGCTTTCGAAATAAATGCTTTTTCTTCAAAAAAATTAATAACAAACGAGAAACAAAAGATTAGCTTGTTTTTTAAAATTGAAATCTGAAAGGGGAGATTCTTTTGCCCGCCTTTTGAACTTGGTGCAGCAATGCTTTTTCAGCTGTTTGATTTCGGTATATTTTTATTCATAATTACTAAATAATATTATAACACAACAGTGGCGCAATTTCAGGATTTGTATTTAGAATTTAGGGGAGGAAGAGATTCTCCGATATAAATAGAGTATCTCATTTTTCTTTGGTATATTAAAATGTAACTAATTATTCATATTTTGAGCATGTACTTAACAACAAAAAAAGAAATGTTTCAAATTGAGAGTTTGATTTGAAAACCATCGTAAGTCCACAGACATTTATACATATTTTTCAGGTTGATGGAACATAATTAATAAGACGAACGACAAAAAAGCGCTTTCAAATAAGAACATTCAACATTAAAAGATTTCTTGTTTCTCCTAAAAAAAAAAAAAAAAAAAAAAAAAAAACACTCTTTTGGATTGGAGATGTTTTTCAATTCAGGTCTTCAATTATGCCAAAGGTAGTAGAAGAAATATAGAATAATACGTTATTCATAAAGGTTCAATTGTTAATTATAATTGAGATATTAGTTTTACTGTTATATCTGCTCTTCAGGTTGGACCAAGACCAGTCCAATTTTTTAAAATTTGATTTTTAAGATATTCAAAACTATAAGATCTCATTTACTGTTTTTTTTTTTTTTTTTTTTTTTAGTAAGTAAGGGGACATGATTGTTCAATGGTAGAGCATTCACCTTTGCTGAGAGGGGTCTACAGTTCGATTCCAAGCCATACGAGTTTATAGTGGACATGATCCTGTCCATTGATTTTAACGAAGCTCTCTGGTTTCTTCCCACATTCTCATTCCACTAATTCTTTAATAATTATTCGTTTTCATTAATCATCCGTCTCCTTTATCCTAAATTACACAACAACTTTGACGATAAAAATTAAAAATTTCATTTCATATTTTTTCTTAGCATTATTATCTCAATAATGTCTGTTGACAAACAAGTTTTATATCATCATATGTATTTTGCCATTATTGACAAGTCATTTGCCGCACCTGAGAAGCTTCCATGCTCCACGTTCGTCTTCACGTATGATTTTTCTGTTTTGATATCCTCCATTAATTGTAGTCTTCTTCGTTCTCTCCCTCTCCTTCCTGCCACCATAGTCACCATACTTATAGTTTTATGCATATAATTGTAAATGAATATTATGATGCAAGGGTATCTTTAAAGCACTGGCTATACAAATTCACGTCTAAGCAGTGAGAATATACAGAGAATTCTGAAAAATAGTTATACAGTCCAATATTTATTGGAAAATGGCAACGTATTTTATTTATTTATAACTTTCATTTAGGGTATTGATATTGTATTAGTTCCTCTTCATTTCTTTTATAGTATTTTACAGATATTGATAATGATGAAAGGAAATTTTAATTAAAAATAACATTAGTGAATTTTAATACAGTCTAGGAGACATAAAAATTCCTAAAGTGTATGCATAATGACACAAGAATCTTTAAAGCACACTCATTGGTAGGTATGATGATTTATTTTATTACAGATAATGTTCGTATAAAGTGTTCAGGAATTAATGTATCGAAATCTCGACGTCGACGTCCTAGGACATTTATGAAAGAAGAACATGACATGTAATTCTCAATGACATTCGTAAATAATCTGGAAAAGTCTGTTCAACATGCGTCCAGGGAGTTGTTCAAACTGAGGTCCATACAATACTCAATACGTAAATTGAGGGCTGTAATATTAAAAACTCTTACTACCCTCCTCAGACACGTAGCCAGGATTTCGTAAAGGGGGGAGGGGTCCGTGACATGAAATACTGTAGTCATCACACGAGCGGCTCGATCGTTCTAAACTATTTTACTCGCAATATATATTGGCTCATTTAGTCAGGATTTCGTAATGCAAAGGGGGGAGGGACGTGACATGAAATACTGAAGGCCCAGGAGCTCGATTAATCTAAATTATTTCACTGGCAACACATATTGCTTTGTTGGGACAATAAAATGAGGATATGTTAGTAAGTATTTTAATATCAAACTATGAAGAAATCTCGAGTAAAAAAATAAAAAAAGTATTTTTTAAAAATTACAATATTTACGTTCCTTCCTTTGTTTATTCAAATATATTTTTTTTCCATTACGACCTAAACTAATAAAAAGTACATATCATGTCCAAAATGATTGTCGCATATCTATAACTGTCTTCTTGTAAGAATATAATTTGATAATGATTTTGAAGGGGACTTTTAATACTGATACTATGTGTATAATCGGGAAATGTATATTTGTGGTAAATTTTATAGGAAAAGAATTATGAATACGAAAATTAGAATGAATAAAACAAAATATCTCTAAATGGACCAGAAAGTTTTATTTTCGTTTAATTGTTCTTATTTACTGCTCTTTTGACATGAAATTTGCCAAATACATGTCTTTGCCGATTATACACATACTAACATTATAAGAAATACCGAGCAAATTCGTTATCGGCAAATTCTTACAACAATATATTTATAGAAATGCGACAATAATTTTGGGCATGAGTGTACATATACAATATAATGTCTTGTAAAATATTTTGCAATATCTACGTTAATTTGACTGTTAAATTGAATCAAATGTTAACAGAAATTTCTTTCCACATAACTTTTTTGTTTTCATCATTCCGTCAATTACTGTCTGTTCCAAATGACAGGTTAAAGGAGCAGTAGAAAACTCTTTCTCTAATAACATGTTTGATACTGCAAAGAAGCGATGACGAAAAATTATGATAAAAAATGTCCACGCTGTTACAGTACAGCACTATACTTTCGAAATCTTGAAATTTCCCTGACTAGTAGCAGAAATTCTGAGAATTCCGTAATTATTCTTGAAATTTCAAATTCGCTAACTTTACCAGAATATCCCGCTCATTCGCCACCATGTATTGCAAGTAATACAAATCTCCTCATAAGAAAGAGTAACTAAAAGCTTACTGGAGCTTTTTATTTTTAACGTTGATTCTTCTTTTTCTCGTTTCTTTTTGTATCACCCTTCCTTAATTTTTCATTTCTGGCGTCGATGAGGGGGGTTCGGACCTCCTAGACCCACCTTGGCTATGTGTCTGCCCTCCTGGAGAATAATTCAAACTATGAGTTACAATTTTCTAAACTGATATTAATAAAATACAAACCTGGAACGTACTTATCATGTTACAGGGACGGAAGTCAGAAAAAAGTAAAATAGGAAATGAAACAAAATAATATAGATTTTGTAGGAATTTGTGAAGTTATATCGGAAGGTAGTGGGGAGTTGAACAGTGAAGGATATCTAATGTTTTGCTCAGGTCATGAAAAGATCGGTCGTAGTGGTGTGAGAACAATTCTTGCTAAGCGCTTAAAAGAGAAAGCAGTGAAAGTAGAGTTTGTTGATGATAGAGTTATGATGATAAGACTTAAAGGAAAAAGGAAAGATCTAGTGTTGATACAGACGTACGTACTGATGACTTCACATACAACTGAAGAAGTGGAGGAAAACTATAAGAAAATAGAAGAAATTATAGACAGGGAGAAGAGGGGTGCATGCGTAATTGTAATTGAAGATTTCAATATAGTTATGCAGTTGTGAGAGTGAAGGAAAAAGGCAGTGTCGTAGGAAAATATGATTTAGGTTAAAGAAATGAACAAAGAGAGGGACTGGTCCGTTTCGGTAGACAGAATTCACTAGTAATTAGTAAGACTTGGTTCAATTAGCACAAGAGAAGAAGATATACATGGAAATCCTCAATAGACGGCCGAAGATATCAAATAGACAATGTTATGATTCAGGATACATATTGAAATAGCTTGAAGAACGCGAAGACCCTTCCCGGGAATGGCAATTTCTCTGATCATAGCCTTGTGCTTGCCGAAGTGGATATTCAACTGAAAAAAAAAAAATGTAGACAGGAGAAAAGTAGGCAACAGGATGTTGAATACTGAAAAGTTGAAAAACGAGGAAGTAAGAAATCTTTTCGTTGAAAAATTTGTACAAAAGTATTCAAACGGGGAAAGCATAGGTGCAGGTAGTAACATACGGTGGGAGCATTTTAAGCGTTGCATACAGCAGCCTGCAAAATATATGGTAGGTTGCCGCGAACACAAAACGGTTAAGAAACCATAGGTTACAGAATGGATGTTGCAGAAAATGAGGGAAAGGAAGACAGGTTGGTGTAGGAATATGTACAGGAGGCTAAACAACGAGTTACGAAGAGAAACAGACAGGGCATGGGAAGAGTTTTACAAAAAAAAAAAAAAAAAAGCGAGAACAGAAGAATTAGAAAGAGTTGGGAAATATGAAGAAATATACAAGAAGGTGAAATCTATGGAATTTCGAGGGTAACAAAGATATTATGATGACAGTAGAAAATAAAAATGGGAATGTAGTCAGCGAGAGACGTGAAGTCGTAGGAAGATAGAAAGAATATATTGAGGACTTACAAGAGAATAGGAACAGATAATGTGAGCTAGATGTTGAAGTAGAAAATGAAGTACGCGAGAATGCTAAAGGGTTCAGTACTCCTCGGAATAAGTTTGAAAAGGTTATATTCGAGATTAGGAATGGAAATATACTGGGATAGATAATATACCAATCAAATTCATTAACAATATAGGAGACACGGGCAGGAAAGAATTGTTCCGACTCTGCAATGAAATATATGAAACAGAAGAATAGTCGAAAGACTTCTTGAAGTGGATTATGATCTTGATGGCTAATAAATCGAACCCAGAGAGATGTGAGGATTATAGAACTATTAGTCTCATATCGCATGTGGCAAACATTTTGCTTTGAATACTGAACAGAATGTTGTATGGAAGAAGAAAAGAACAAATTAAAGAGCTTTAGGAGAGGTAAGAGTACAAAAGATGCAATGGATTATTAAAGGTAATCGATGAATGTCTATAGGAAAACGGAAAGAGGTGTATGTTGTATTTATTGATCTAGAAAAATAGGTTTTTGATCGCGTGAATTGTGAATTATTCTTGGGAGTTCCAAGGAAGGCTAGGTTGAAATGGAGAAGTCGAAGGCTCATAATAAACTTATCTATGAACCAACAAATTAGTATTACACTAGGAGAAGAAATTGACAAAGCAGAGTGCGATTGGAAGGGGGGTTCGACAGGGATGCTGTCTTTTGCCAACATTATTTAATATCAATCTAAAAGAGATAGTTAAAAATAACTTACATAATGAAGATCGCATTTCAGTAGGAAGGAGAATGAATAGATGCATACGATTTGCAGATGATTTAGCAATTGTTGCGGAATCTGAAAAGAGAAGCAATAAGAAGTTAGAAAATTTGAGGATTCACTATGAAGAATGGGGATGAGAAAAAGAGGTTAGAAAGATAAAAGCCATGGTGATTGGAACGAAGTGGTTAGTGTTAAATATAGAAATAGAGCAGAGAAAATAGAACAGATGACTAGTTTTCGACACCCGGGTAGTGTTATTAGTAATAACATGAAGTGTGAACGTAAAATAAAAGCAAGGATAGGAATGGCGAAAGAGACCTTTAGGAAAAAGAAAACACTAACTATTTTGTGTGACCTTAAAGAAATAGTTGAGAAAGAGATTCATAAAATGCTTCGTGTGGAGTATAGTACTTCACAGGGAGATACATGTACATTACGCAAAAATGATGAAAAACGACTAGAAATTTTCGAAATGTGGGTCTGGAGAAGAACGGGTAGAATTAGCTGGATCAAGCAGAAGGCAAATGAGAGGGTGTTAGAAATGGTGGGGGAGAAAAAAGAAAGTGGTTGGGAGATTAGCTAGAAAGGAACTGTATCATAAAGAACGTGGTAGAGGGTTGGTGGCGAGAAAGAGAGGGAGGGAGCGAAAGATGTTACAATTGATGGACGACATCAAAACAAAAAAATCGTACGTGAAGACGAAGTGGTTAGCTGAAGACCGTGAGTATGAAAGCTTCTCAGGTGCTGCAAGTGACCTGCCAATAATGACAGAATACCTACGATACTATAATAATTATAATAAACATAGAAAGGTGCTAATACTACGACCCGTTTCACTCGTAGTGACTGTTGTAAAAACTGGAGGCACGGTGGCTCGGTAATGAAGCTTACATCTGTTGCGTGGGGTCTCTCGTTCGAGCCTCGACGAAGTAAGTTTGTGGTGGAAAACATCGTGTCCGTGGGTTTTCTCAGGATACTCTAGTTTTCTAAAATATTCTCATTCCATCAATTCTTCCATCATCGTTCACTTCCCTTAATCATCGTTTCCCTTAGCCTAACGGGTATAAACGTTGGACGTTAAACTGAAATATTTCAATTTTTTTCATTGTAGAAACTGCTCCTTTCCTCGTTCAGAAGTGAAACTCTCAAAACCGCTGAAAGTTCATGTTCGGTCATTTTTAATTAAGAAATTGTACCGAATTTCACACCTTTAATTTAAACAAATCCTTATGTTGGACACTTTTTGGGTAAAGAAAAGAAAATTTAAATATTATGATAATAACCCCTCTTTTCTTCTTAGAAACAGTATTACTGTAAGAGTGAAAAATGTATCCCTTATTTTCAATTATATACCAAATTTCACACCTCCAACTTATGCGAATCCTTACATTCTGCAGTTTCTGAATGAAGGACGGAAAATCTGAGTATTAAGAAATGTCCTGCTTCCTCCACTTAAGAGCAGAATTCTCGAAATCGCTTTATTTTTTTTAAAAAAATGTTTAATGAAGAAACTTACATACTGAGATTCATCTCTTTAACCTTAGGGATTGTGGTCGATTCTTGGCGAGAAACTTAAACCGCCCTTTCTTCCCCTTAAAAAAAAAAAATCCTTTCTTATTTCTTGCTTCCATGACAAAAGGAGTATTCTGTCCACAGTTCACGTTTCTAGCTATAGTAGTATGGCCTAGGAGATGATGAATGAATCACTCCTACTGTTTTATATAATAGTATAGATATAGACATATAGTATAAAATACATAGTTTATTTTTAAATAAATTAAGGCTACCAAGGTATATTATATAAAATGATACAGCTATAGAAGCTATTACAACCATTATAAGCAATGTTCAACGTACTTTTGCTACAGGAAATTCCTATTTTGTTGCTAGTAAATGAATTGAACTTTCTAAAATGTCAATCGTGGGAAAGAAACTGGAAATATATTTGCTTATAAAATTTCCAAACTATGCTTATGAAATTTTATAATATCGTGTGTAATACACAGTTTAGTCGAAATTTATTTTTCTTATTGTTAAATACTAAAGTTCAATTTAAGACTACTACCAAGACAGACCAGAGCACCACTTCAGGTTCGCGAACCACAATTTGAGAAATTCTGATCTATATAATATGAAAAGATCATTCACAAATGTTCAGGCAATCGAAAGTTAAATTCAGAAAAATGGTTTTGTATGGCGGACAATTTTTAATGACGTAACTGTACAGTATAAAGTTTCAGAAGCATTTTTTTTTATAAATTCTTGTGTAGTTAAAAATTATTCTTTTGACTTTAAACAGTGGTATCTAATTAAGGGTTCACAATGTAATTTTCGTTGATCTCTTTTGTCCTACATTTTAAAATTATCGTAACAGCTCCTATGGGAGTTGTAGATTACTATTTGCCGAAATAGAGTGAAATCAGCTTGCAACATTGAATCTTTCTTCCCCCCTTATTTCGTTGATGTTCCCATGAGAGTGTCGGTAGAAGGGGAAAACACGGCCAGTAACTTAGTATGGGTCACATGGCGGAGGTGATTTGGATGGTCGTGGCTACAGGGGCCTCCCATATAATCTATAATGCCGTTCCTTAACAATCGTTACTCCGTGGCAAACATCTCCCAGTGATTAAACAAAGAGCCTGGTGAAATACTACTGTTCCTTCCTAGACTTACAACTTCTCAGCACCATCCACTTTAGAGACCAGAGAACGTATATTGCTGCTTGAATGGATACCACAATTACACACACACACAAACAGTACGTACACTAATGGTTGAAAATAATAAAACTTAAAAACTACATACTGTATGTATACTCTTTCGTAATCATTGTCATAAATAAAGAGCGGATATTCAGGCTATAAAACATGAAAAATAGACAGGTAAAATAGACACTTGTAATTCAAGAAATACCACTAAAGCTTGACCAGATAGATAAAGAACGCAATGAAATTACGAAACATGTAGTGTCAAATAGTTATTGATCGTTATTTGTAAGGAACATCTTACTATACAGAAAGAAGAATGAAATCCTTTCCTCTAATAAATGAATTATTTCGAGCATTTTGTCACTTCACATAGCAATATTCAAAATTTTACTACACTTTACACGCAGCAACTCAAAGAAAGGAATGATTGATCGCTTTCCAAAACTTTGAATAGGAAATTATTAGAGTATATTTTGGTAGTCTGTCACAAAGAATCATTAATAGCTATTTCATATAATATAGTTCTTTTCAAATTGTAAATTATAATTACGTCTTTGATAAGTTCTACTCTTTTTGAAATCTAAAACAAATCTTTCCATTGTTAATAGGATGTAATAGTAGCAAACAAAAATATGTAAATTGGTACATGTTTATCTTTGAGCACTTGTCCAGATCTCTTTATTAGACTTAATGACTCAGTCATATTTCTTGCTGAGACATTCCTTCCATTTTTAGAGATGAAGATTGACCCTAATCTGTTGTATCAGTACGTATCGATCTTCGCGAAATTTCCAGATCGAAAAGCAACGCAAAAAATGCAATAAGCAATTATAACTGCTATACCGACTACTGCAGACTAAAATGAAAAAATAAAAACAAACAAACAAAAATGCGATGCATTGATGAAACCGATACATAAAGTTCATATTATTTATTTGTAAATTTTTAGGAAACGTGCAAAAATTTATTAAATAGGAGATTAATGTAGATGTATTTGAATCAGGTCCTCATTTTGAAGGAAGTGCGAATAATAGGCAATATTAGGCATTTAAACTATGGGTATATTATAATAATAGTTTTTTTTAAAAAAAATATACTACTACACAGAGAAAAAAATTGTATTTGGCGTACGTAAAATCGTGTGTTACATTTGTAAATCCTGTTGTTTATGGACTTAACGTACAGCAAAGGTATAACTGAAAACGCATGTTTTAGAATCCTTTCTGTATAAGTGTTCCACCTGTACGTACTTTCCGTATGAAACAATATAGGTGGTCAGGATCTCACATACAAATGGACGTATATAACATATAGCTGACAAAGGTAACATACATATATGTATGTAATATAAGGAAGACTGTTAGCAAGAGCACCCATGTTGTTGTTTCAAGGGGAGCAAGTATAAGACTACTGTATATTTCAAATGTAGTCTCAAATTTTGCGGTAAATATTCTAAAACCTTTATTGGGTTTTCGATCTTCCGAAGTACAATGTCATCTGGAGGGGGGCGAGTGCCCCACCTTGTCCCCCTGATGGGCACCTTGGCTGTTAGATATCAGACATCCTGCAACGGCATGATGTAACATCTAAGGGCAGTGCCTATGTAGCATACGGATAACGTATGCTTCGTACTAATTTCTGTAGTAAGCAAGAGGATTCCGTATATTTGTACAATATACCGCTGTCCAGAGAACGGATTTTTCTCAGTGTACTGCTACACGTGCACGTACTGTAACCTAAATGCACTATGAACTCTGAAAACACATTTCCAGGCGTAAAGTAAAGAGTCTATTTGTAAAAATTGCAATATTAATGGAAAACAATACTGATCCAGATAATGTAAAAAAGGTTAAAATCCCAGAAATTATCCATTTTTACTCTACATTTTTCTATAAAGGGGAGCATGAATGCATTGTGATAGATAGAAGTGAAATAAACACTTCTTGTCTGAATAGTAGATAAATTGCTCTTATATATATATATATATTAAAAGAAACTTCTTGCAATGATAGGTAAAATGAAGCATCAATTGACTACGTACACAGGTTCATTCTAAACTGTTTTCAGAGATACATTCGACTCTGTAAGAAGCACCAACACAATATTCATTATCTCGAGCACTTCGTATGTCACCTTTCGAATGTTTTAACATGTTAGTTCATGTCCTTCTGGTATCTATACCCATGGTGGTTTCAGAAGATTTCCCCCAGGGAAGGACTTTCCATACACAGAGTTTGAAAGTACTGGTAAACTACGTGAATACTATCAGAGATATGCCCCTGGGGTAATTTCTCCTCTAGACCATCCTCTGAAATCATCACTGTCTATATCCAATTCGCCCTTTCAAGGGGATGCACCACTTGGCCTAATCGGCACAAAACCTAAATTGTAATGAACCTAAATGGCACTAGTCCTAAAGAGCACATTACTTCAAAATTAATTGCACAAGCCCTTAACGGCAGAAGTCCTAAACGAAACGAGTGCTGAATGGCATTAGATCCTAAATAGCACAAGCGCTAAATGGCATAAGTCCTAAAATCTCCAATGGCGCTACCATCGCGCCCATGCCAAGAATACTGTAGAAAAGTACGAATAGGCTGGTGAATACTGCAATTTTTTTTTTAAGAATATTTAGGTTTCCAGTTTGTAGCAGGAGTACACACAAAGGTGAATGAGTTATAAATCATAAGGTGTCGTTTAAAATTTGGGGAATCTTTCAAAAACAATTTATGAGAAACTCAAAAATATATTTAAAATAAGTAAAACATATACAAGAACATCACTTTTAATCAAAGCTGCACCCAAATCTTAGGAGGAAGGGGTATATTGAAGTGTGAGCCATTCAATCAGTTTAGAATCAATAGCTGAATCTGAGATTTTCAAATTTCTGTGTTTTGCGTTATTATGCAACATCGTGGTTTCCAAAGACGCTATCTACCAGAGATGGATTGGATCAGTGGATCGTGGGTCAACAGAATGTGACCCACACCCCACCATGAACCACTTTGATCCATCAACCCACCATGATCCATTCTGACCCACCAACCCATTCTGCTCATTGCATTGTAGACAGCATCTTCTGAACACTGGTGAATTTATCTACGTTTTACTTTCAAGGGCTCCGTTTTTCTTCCTTTTTCATTTTTTTCTGTGACTTACCTGAGATGAATATATCTAAGTGAAAAACACTTCATGCATTTTTGGATATTAATATTTGTAATTGCAATAATTGTAATAGGACTTATATTACTTGGCCTTGGAGCCAGTCAAATTTCACACTTTTTTTTTTTCTTTACGTTAGTCTACTTTACCGTGATATGAGACTGTCAAATTTCATCCTATTTTACACTGAAGAGTATCCATCGTAATCTGACTCGTGACAAAAACTTTAGCATTTTATATCGTAAAGGTCAGATCCGCCGGTATTGTAACAGAGCGGTGCTTGAGCGATTGACCATAGAACTTGAAATTCCAGTTAGTGATAATTTCACAGCCATGTTTTATTACAAATGAAAACTCTTTAGTCAGTGCAGAGGTGGGTGTGGATCATGGGTCAGAGTCGATGACAAAGGGTTTTGGTGAGTCATGGTCAGAGTGGGTCAGAGTGGGTCAGATTGGGTCACGGTGGTGTTGGGCCATGGTGGGTCTTGGGTCAGAGTAGGCGATGGTGGGTCGTGGGTCAGTGGTCAGGAGGCAAGTTTCCATTGACCCTCACCATATCTGGTACAACTATTAAAAGTGGGCTTCAAGCCATGACCAGAGTTTGAGTCTGGTGCAGTGTGCAGACCATCTAGAAGAGAAATCCTAACAGTATAGACCGTTTCCCACCATATTATATCACTTTCAAGAGAGTTGGATTATAGAAGCATGCCACTAACCCCAGCAGCAGCAGCAGTAGCTACTGTTTGGGATAACGTGTAATAAGTTTAGGGGTGCGACCTGTACGAAAGCGGATGGATACCTTTGGTTTCTAGCAGTGTAAAAATGAATCAGAATCAAATTCTAGTGGAGAACGAAGTAAATATGGTTTTAAAGACGTTTGCCGCGGCCCGCCAAGTTCTACCGCGATAAAATCCATGGTCTTCCAGAACGTTGCCAGGTCGTCGATGCTGATGGAGACTATTTTTGATCTTCCAATTACGCCTTAGGTGACATATCGATGTTCGAAGGTGGTGACTGAAAAAGCGACAGAACTTTCTTGGTTACCTTTATATATGGTAGTTGAACAGTCAGACATACACATAAATATTGGTTCTGTCGAACAGTAGAAGTTAGCTTATGCTTGCTTCAATAAAGCCAAAGAAATACCAAAATAAGAGGAATGTGTGTTCTAAGTGTAATTAAAATCACTTAAATAATAAAAGGTAACCAAGAAAGTTCTGTCGCTTTTGGTGGAGGTCTGTGTTCAATTGGCCCTCACACCGTGAGTTGAATGCGAATGGAGATAAGGCGAAGTTCAGTTGTTGGTGTGGGTGTATCCAACATATTACCTGGTTGTGGAAGTTCAGTTACATCATGAACTTGCGTAAGGACAAAGTGAACATGAGACCTTCACAAAGCGTCATAAGGACGTGTATCCTGTACGAGTTCAAACTGGGGCCAAACGCAGCGGGGCGGAAGATATGTCAAGCCTTTAGTGAGGGTGTCGTGACTATGCGGACTATGCAGCGGTGATTTAACAAGTGTTAGGACGGTGATGAAACACTCAAAGATGCACCACGTGCCGGAAGACCAACACATGTATAAAATGAAGATCTTCAAGCAGAAATTGAGGCGAACAGTGGCCAGACATGTGAGGAACTAGGACTACAATTTAGTGTGAGTGGAGAAACTATTTGGCAGCACTTCCATCAGCTTGGGAAGCACTACAAGTCGGGTCGATAGGTCACACATTATCTGACTCCGTTACAGAAGACAACGCGAGCAGACGCTTGTGTTTCTTTGCTGTCTTGTTTGAGGAAGAAGTCATTTTCTGGACAGGGTGTTGACATGTGATGAGAAGTGGGTCCTGTACGAAGTTCCACGGCGACGTCATCATTGGTTAGCATCCCATGAACCGGTTCCAAAACAGCCGAAACTAGCACTGCACTCATGTGTGTTTGGTGGTCTGCTTGCGGTATCGTGCATTGGGAACTGCTACCAGCTGGTCAGAGCACCAATGCAACTGTGTACTGTCAGCAGTTGAGCCGTATTCAAGAAAAACTCAAAAATCTCGAGCCATGACTTCTGAATCGCAAAGGGGTCCTCCTGTTACAGGACAACGCTAAGCCCCAAGTGGCTATGATGACACGGGGCACCATTCTATGCCTTGGACAGGAAACACTATTTCATCTGCCATACTTCCCGGACACTGCACCGTCCTATTATCACCTGTTCCATTCCTTGGACAATTACGTTAGAGGACGTCAGTTCAAATCCGTAGTAGAGCAAAATGAACTTCATACCTTCTTTGCTTCACGGCCCATCAAGTTCTACCGCGATGGAATCCATGGCCTTCCAGAACATTGGAAGAAGGTCCTCAATGCTGATGGGGACTATTTTTGATCTTCCAGGTACGTCTTAGGTGACATATCGATGTTCGAAGGTGGTGACTGAAAAAGCGACAGAACTTTCTTGGTTACCTTTATATATGGGAGTTGGGCAATCAGACATACACATAAATATTGGTTGAGACGAACAGTAGAAGCTACATTATGCTTGCTTCAATAAAGGCAAAGAAATTCCTTTGGGGCAGTAATCAATTCAACGGAACTGAAAAATAATTTACTACTTTATTAGTTTCATGAAAGCCGAAGTGAAGGATTAGCTTAAACTAAATATTATGCATTTTAAAGACAACTTAACTGACTACAGGAGTTTCATGCTAAAGGGAGGTATAACTTTTGCTGAACTTGAATTGCAGCAAAAGGAATGGGAAAGAATTCTGAACAAAATTCTCATCTTCATTTCATTTTGAAGTCAGTTGCATCAGACTTTTGCGAAAACAAGTGGTGATTTTGTCCCGTCACTTTTTCTGAAGTTCAGGCAAGACTTTCACTGGAATATCAAGAAACCATGGAATCCTTATAAGGACAAATTCTACGATCTTATTATAAACTTCTGGCAATTGACAGTGAAATAAGTTTCTTAGAAGTTTACAGTAACACTTCGGGTAAATGGTATCAAAATAGCCGTTAAATAAATATCTGCATGTCAAACGGATTTAATGTATGTAAAAGATAGAAATAAATGGTTTCTGTTTAACTATAAAAATATTAATACATGTTTATTAATGTATAATATGTATAGACCTAAAAATACAGGGTCTATCAGACATATCTTCACTGATCTAATGACCAACACGTGCGCCTTAAATAGATCCCGGGTTCAATTCTATGGGGGACCATCGGACGCACTTCAGTGTTCAAATCCCGCTTTAAACTATAGGTCTTTTCCTATAAAACCTAGCCACTGGGAAACACACAAGTACAAATCAATTTATCATTCAATATCATTTCCCCTGCTCACTAGGAACTTTTGGTGCCCCATAGTACGAAGACACACGGTTTCATAACCATTGTCTTAAAGAGTAACTTATTTTAAAAGACTCTCATGGTTATGCCAGGCCATGTGTGTTCTTTTAATCCAGTTCCCTTTAATATAAAACAGTGTAAATTGGAGGAGGGTTCCTTCTGCGTAACGTGATTTTACATAATTTTCTTTGGATTCAGCTCTTGCAACATTAAAATTCCAGTGTGGTACTGAGCTCACGCAAAATATGTAGAACAGGCATGTCAGATTCAGTTGCTCAAGTGGGCTAAATAGTCATTAGTGTATAAAAGTACGGGCCACAAGAAACAAAACCATTTCTATAACTAATTTTTCGACATATAGAGCGTTCACGTATTTGAGCAACCATTTTTTAAAGTTATGTAAGATTAGGAATACCGCTAATCATGAGTTCACCCATACATGTAAAGTGCATGTTAAAACTATGAGTTACTGTAATTAATTTGTAAATTTCTAACAGTAGTGCAACTTTCTTACGTCTCTAGCAAGTTATTAATGGGAAAATTTTCTTCTGAAAATGTTAAGTGGGGGAATTCGTCCCCTTCTCCAGCATTTCGCATCTTGAGTAGATGGACATCTATTGCTACTCCGCTTTTGGATGTTTGGAGACATGCTACTTGCACTTGTGATTTCTAGGATAGAGATCAGATGAATATTGATTAACTGAATCTTGCTGGGAATGGATTAGCTCCTGTTTATAGGTAATCATCACCATAATCATCATCATCATAGGTGTTCTGCCCTTACTGGCAGGTCACTTGCAGCAGCTGAGAAGCTCCCATGCTCCACGGTCCTCCGCTAACCTCTTCGTCTTGACGTGTGATCTTTCTCTTTTTATATCATCCATTAATTGCAGTCTCCTTCGACCCCTCCCTCTCTTTTCTGCCATCATACCCTCTAGGACGTTCCTCATGATACAATTTCTTCTTAGGCAATTTCCCAACCAGTTTCTCTTTCTCTTGTTGACAATATCTAAAAGTGTTCTTTTCTCACCCACCATTTCTAACACCCTCTCATTCGTTTTCCGCTCTACCAAACTAATTCTTTCCATTCTTCTCCACATTCACATTTCGAAGGCTTCCAGTCTTTTTCATCACTTTTATGTAATGTCCACGTTTCCGCCCCAAACAGTACAACACTCCACACAAAGCATTTTATGAGTCTTTCGTGGTCGAAGGGTTCCCGGAATATTTCCAACGAGTTAGTTAAGAAACAAAAGAAAACTATCGTATAGGAATAATAATGTAAACTTTTATTTATTGTAAATGTATTGGAAAGTGTTCTCGGTATTACCTCTATGTTTAGTGGAAGGCCAAAATGATAGAGAGAGTGTTCTTGCTTAGGCACGCTCTCGTTGTTTCGAGCACAGCGATATTCATTTTGGCATGAACTTAGCTCAATCTTATGCTCACCAACCTCACCGAAACTCGCGTTTACTCGCACTTGTGATAAATTGTTGAGATTAAGGTTGGTTAAGCGCGAGTTCTAACCAGGCCCGTGCTGGCCCACCGGGACACCGGGACGTGTCCCGGTGTGCCCTCCTAAACATCACAGTATAAATAAAGATACAAGTTTTTAGTAATAAATTCTTACATATTTATTTGTAAAGAACCCGTGAAAAATGCAGTGCGTCCTTTACATAAAGCGCCCTTGCGAAACCACATCAAAGATGAGCGATTTTATTCACTCTTCTGTATACCACTGTTCTGTACAATAAATACATACAGTTACTGTTGGTAAAGAACCTGTGAAAGGTATAGTGCGTCCTTTACATAAGGCGCCCTACGAAACATCATCTTATAGATAAGTGGTTTTAGTTATCCTGTATACTAGCTTTGTATAATAAATTCAAATAGTAACTGTTAATAAGGAACTTGTGAAGGATACAAGGCGCCCTTTACATAAGATACCTTGCGAAATATCGCATTATATATTTTTTTTAAATTTTATTCTTCTGTATTTCAGTTTTGTGTTATAAATTCATACAATTTCTACTGCCAGAGAACAGGTAAAGAGTATAATCACTTACAGAAATATTCTAAAGTTAGGTAGCTATAAAACGAAACAATGTAATACATCAAGAATAGTTCGGATAGCATTCATGATTTACTACATTGACACTAGTCTCTAATTTACGATTTTTAGGGGATCGAAGCTTTCACAGTCTTAATATTCATCCATACATCTGAGCATATTGATTGTTCCTGTGTGTTTTAAAGCAGTCGGTACCTATTATATTTCTAAAATATAGCTTTATTAATTTCAGTGAAATGTGGTCTTCCTGTCACCACGGCATTGCGCCTGTCACCAGTCTAAATTACTGACTTTAGACTCGGGTAGGAAGGAAACACTATACAACATGCTTACAGAATTTGGAATACCGAAAAAGGTAGATCAATTAAGGGATGTTTAAATGAATCCCAAAGTAAGGTTCAAGTAGAGAAATTTTTGTTCACGAGCCTTCACGCTGAGAATGGCCTGAAACAAGGAGATGCGTTCCGCCATTATCATTTAACTTTGTTCTGGAGAAAACTATAAGGAGAATCAAAGACAGCAATCAGATCCTAGAGCTGAATTGTATTTACTAGGTTATGGCGTATGCTAATGATGTAAATTTAGTAGAGGATGATAGAACGATAGAAAGGAAGACAATAGAACAATAGTCTTAATTAACGCTTTTAGGGATATAGACTTAAAAGTAAATGCAGAGAAAACTATATATATGGAAGTTTGTCGGGATCGTAATACTGCATTTTATGGATCCTTGAAAATACCAAATAATATTTACTTTCGACAAAGTGGATACTTTCAAATATCTAGGATCATTATTAACAGACCAAAACCATAATCACTAAGAAATTTGATGTCAACTGAAAGCAGGAATTTCGTGTTATTATTCAGTTAAAAATCTTTTGTTGTCGCGAATTCTGTTCAGGAATTTGTGGCTTAAAATATAAAACGATAATCATGTCTGTTGTCCTGTATGGTTGCGAAACATGGTCACTGATTCTGAGGAAATATCGCAGACTGAAAGTGTTTGAAAACAAGATTCTTAGACCAATATTCGGACTCCAAGAGGAACGGGAATGGGGGAATGGCGGAAATTTCGTAACGAGAAAGTGCATAATTTATACGTTTACCAAACATTGTTAGGGTCATCAAGTCTAAGATTCTCAAATGGGCAGGTCATGTAGCCAGAATGGAAGAAATTAGAAACGCTTTCACAGTTCTAATTGGAAATACAAATAGGAAAATGACCATTAGGAAGACCGAGGTGCAGATGGGAGGACAATATTATAATGGTTCTCGCAGAGATTGGAATATAAAGGACAGAAATCAATGGAGAGTTTTTGTAAACGCGGCACTGAATCTCCTGTGTCCATAGGCCATAGAGCTATATTAGGGTGTTAATATACATTTAGCTTCATTTTATTTGACAGAAATGTTATTATAGGAACTAAAAAGTTTATCTCTAATAGAGAGGATTTCGATTCGAAGTTTCCACAAATTAGCTATTTACGTTAATACTAAAACAAATTTGGTGATGATTTTGATATAAAATGACACCCATACTTTCTTCAAAGTCACACACACACACACACACACACACACACACACACACACACACACACACACATATATATATATATATATATATATATATATATATATATATATATATATATATATATATATATATATATATATATATCACAAGCTTTGTCATAGTGATTTTCCAATGTATCATAGTGTTTTAGTGTCTTTTATAGTGTTTACAACGGTATCAGTGTTGTGGTGCAAATAACTTTCATTAATAACAATTATGTATTTTTCTTAAAAATAATCTTGCAGATTATTTTTTCCAGTGTGGGGGTGTAAGGATCCCCACATCACGACAAAAGCACATGTTAATACAACACGTATTATTGATTCCAAATAATGAAGCAGACGATATATATCAAGTTTGTATGGGCGCCCTTTTAGCAGACTTGTCCACCGCCCTCATTAGTATCCCAGCACGGGCCTGGTTCTAACATCTCTATTCAAGTATATTACAAAATCAAAATGATACTATCAACTTTCGAATAAGCAAATCTGCATTCCAAGAAGACCATCCTATTACCTTGCCTGACATGATTCTGGGAGGAGAAAGATCAGCCTTGCAATTAGAAAGAAATATTTATTTGTCTGTACGCTCTAAATGTTTGGGAATCACTAGTTCAATACTCTTTGATGATAAATGATGGCAGAGGTTACGGTTCACGGGTCACTTGACTCATTTTGGGTAATGAATTTTGTCCGGGTCATTCGTGTTTGGGTCCCGTTTCTCGGACCCAGTGATCTAGGTATATAAACCCGGTTTTGTTACAAGCACTACAGTATTAACTGCAGAATTGTATAGTGGAAATGATGTCCATTACTCGAACTCGAACATTTCCGTTTCCGTTTCTTGGAATGACTTTTCATAATCAAAGCACGCACCACATCGTGAAAATTTAAGTATAATTTCATGTTTATCCACCTTTCTATACTGAAAAACAATACAGTGATTTTGAACATAGACTATACAAAATGATTTAACAAAACACTGTTTTGGCTCAGCTGTATATCTCATATCATACGTTACAAGCTTTACAGGCTATTGAACTTTAGCATCACTCATAAGGAAAAGAAACATGTTGCTTTTCTTTCCTGTGATTCTCACCCGTTTACACTCTAATAATCCTTGCAGTTATCTTTCAGTGTAGTACTTCAGCTATCTTCAGTTCTACGTATACACACACAAGATAGAAAGTAAATTATAGATTTAATGATTAAAAAGAGAGAAGAGAATCATCCTTAGAGGCTTATTCATTTTTTCCATACGTATAATAGTATTTGTATTTCATTGCCTTCAGGTCACACTGGGACTGTTCGTATCACAGATGCTTTCGATTCATGGGTCTGTTCGGTAGTGTTGCCACGAGACGAGACATTTCTCGTGTCCCGTCTCGTCTCGTCTCGTAAACGAGACGAGACACGAGACGAGGCGGAACCCATTTAGACGAGACACGAGACGAGACAGACTACTTGTCCCGTCTCGAAAACGAGACGAGACACGAGACGAGACGGGACGACTCGTGAAATGTCTCGTCCCGTCTCGTGTCTCGAAAATGCAAACGCTGGCGGGAATGGCCAAGATTGAAATTGCCAGTGGTCATATTGATTGCAAAAGGAAAATCCCCTTTGTGAGAAAACATGTTGAAAAGCCTTCATAGAAAAGTGTCCTCTGTCTATTGAATGAATCAATCGTGATACATGAGCTTCCAGGAATATCATTCTTAATGTCTTGTCCCCAATTCCCCTTGCTGTAACCTGAGGAATTCTCATTTTTTTTTCATTTCTGGCTGGAATGATGACAAACAAAATCAAAGACAGGGAAGATTTTTACAAGGTCAAGAAACCGAACTACCACCCCATCTATTCAATTTGAAAACTGGATAAGGTCTACACTCATTACAGGCTGTAGTTGAAAGTTCTGGTTGAGATGCCGGATTCTCTGGTGGCGGTATTCTTTTTGCTATATGAACCGAAATTAACCGAAAACGGCAATTGAAGTATGTCATCTTGCAACTTTTGTCTTCTCTCTTGTTCTCTCTCTTTCACACACACACACACACACACACACACATACACAAAAAATACACTTTTACCATTTTACCAATCGCTCGCTTATTATACAGCAGTCATGTTGTAAAATTCACCTCTTCGTTTGGAAGGCGGGCGCAGGACAAAAAAAGCAGATATTATCGACGAACCCTTCAAATTGTTTGCTTTCAGCAAATTTATGATACTAACAATAACACTTTAAATGAAGAGATTTTACAGGGGAACCTTCGTTTTGTTACGCGGAAATGTTTGATCTGGCCAGTATGCGAAATTGCCCTCTGCTTCCAAGGTTCGCCGACCCTACTGTTCCTCTCCTCTTTTAAGGTCGCGTCATAACTACCCTTCTTTGAAAACCGAAGATGCAGTAAAATTGCGACGTCACGGCGGGAGCAGAAACAGCTTTCGCCCAAGGTCCTTGTCATTCACCCTTGTTTGTTTCTTTGATTTTTGCAGGAAAGTGAGTGATTCTTGCTTTCCTGTATTAAGAAAACATTAATTACTGTAGTGCTCGTGTTAGCCTATAAGCATGTCGAATTCTACACTAAGTACTTGTCGCAATTATAGTAGAAATACTACGGGTTCCAAAGTTATTTATCATGTATTTCCCTCGGTTCCTTTGCGGAAAGTTTGGCGAAAGAAATGCTGTCGGAAAGATATCTTTAAAGTTGAAAATGCCAGCGTCTATTCCGATCATTTTATTCCCGAAGCTTATGGACATAATTTAAAATGTGAGCTTCTAAATATTCTACCCAAGAAAAAGTTTAAACAAGACGTGCCTTCACTAAACTTACCTTTACTATACGGAACCGTGTTGATGTAAATAATGAAAGAATTAAATGTACGGAAGTTAGGTGTTTAAAGAAAAAACAAATCAGACATTGGGGTGTAGCCACATGAAATAACTATTGTGACTGAAATAAAAAAATAACTCTTTGTTTATGTTATTTTTCGTTTGTTTTGTGGAGAGTGAGGGGCATAAACCAAAGGAAGAGCTCTCCTTTTTGTGTAAAGAGAACGAAAAACTGAAGTCTAACTGTATGTACAAAGCCAAAATAATATGTTTACAAACGAAGTTAAAAGAATTGGAAAGCAAATATAATAAAGAATTAATTTCAAAGGCCAGTTCTAAAATATAATATTGTGATCGTTTCAATAAAGTGGTTAATAACCGGTGGTGGATATATTACGAAAATGTTTTATACAGGGCCAACTAAATATACTAATGAATGGCAAGAAAGAACTAAGATGGATTGATTAAGATATCATTCGTGCATTAACACAACATGCCTCATTGATAAATTATACAATCATCTGCGGTTACAAGTTCGAATCCCCGTACCCAATGTGTCAACATTTCGACGTTGTATGATTGCGAATAGATCACGACAATATAAGAAACTTTAATCCAAAATGGCCACCCAAAAATCAACTTTTTTAGACCACTAGCTAATCTGGGTGTACTGTCATGAGTTTGTTACACAAACGGGGCAACCACCATTTAGTGGCACACACCCCGCGGTTATGGGAACAGATTTGTACCATGGAGGTGAAGACTGGCCCCAAGCATTCTTTGGTCCGATGTGTCGTTCAGCTCCCATTACTATGGCACTTTAAGTAGAGCTTACTGTGCAGTAACATATAAAATTTCAATCAAATACTTTCCATTACTCAATAAAATTATTTGGTTCCGAGCTTTTTAAAAAAAAAAATAATTGCAACAAATCTAAACATGCTAAACTGGAAAGTAGTTTTTGGATTGGTATGGAAACCTAAAGGCTGGAATATATGAAATCAAAGTATACACACATATCTATCTATATATCTTTCCATCTCTCTGTCTCTCTCTCTCTCTCTCTCTCTCTCTCTCTCTCTCTCTCTCTATATATATATATATATATATATATATATATATATATATATATATATATATATATATATATATATATACATATATATGTATACAGACACTATAAAGCAAATGGGCTGATAGTATACGATAGTGTCGGGGATGGTGACACCTTTACATCGAACTTTGCTTGTCGTGTAAACATTATTTGACATTAGTGTCTTCATCTTCAACGTACCTATGAGCAATTTACTGTATATTCGTGTATTGAAACTGGTGAAACAAATTTCAATGTTTCAGAATGTAAAAAAAGAAAAAAAAAGCCAGAGCAGAGATATATTATTTTGTAAATTATTTGTCTTTGCCTTGTGAGCTTATTTGAATTTATTTTTAAGACCTTTAGGCAACTTTGGCCCACCCCGAATGGATGATGATGGGAAAATTAGTGGAATGAAGAAAGTGGTAGGATACTGGACAACTTCGAGAAAACACACACATTCGAAAAATGAAATGAAATGAAATGAAATATTTGAGTTTTAGGTCCCACGGTAATGCCGGTTAGGCTAAAGGAGACGGTGATGATGAGTAATGAATGAAATGGTGGAATGAAGAAAGTGGGATGAAACGGGAGAACCCCGAGAAAACCCACACACACGGTGTTTATCCACCATAAAGTTCACTTGGCAGGGGCTGGGATCGAACCCGAGACCCCAAGCGCCAGAGATGAGCGCTCTACCACTGAGCTACCGCGGCCCCCACACACATTCAATGTTTGTCCACCACAAAGCTCACATGGCACTAACCGAGATCGAACCGACTACAACATACACTAGAGGTGAAGGCTTCACGGTGTAGTTACCGTGACATTTCTTGTCTTTGTGTTCTGGTTAATACTTGTAACTTAGTTGTATCTTGATTAGCATGGTGCAGCCTGCTACATTTAACTTTCGTTCCCATGGTATGCTGCTATATTTTTACGAGACAAGACGAGACAAAACGAGACAAACGAGACGAGACGAGACGGGACGGGACAGAACCTCTCGAGACGAGACACGAGACGGGACGAGCACATTTTTTCGAGACGAGACACGAGACGAGACATGCTTTGCACGAGACGAGACGAGACAGCCTGAAGTCTCGTCTCGTCTCGTCTCGTGGCAACACTACTGTTCGGGTTACGGATATGTCCTGCTCAACAGGTCTTGTGGTTCACGAAGTTCGTTACTCATTCCATGACTGTTTCGTGAGAGAATACTAAATCTCCCATCTCTGATGTAAGAGTTTCCTGGGCATGTTAACTTGAGGTAAACACTATTGTGTCCGTGACATTTCTTTAAGTCACTCTCTTTTTTTTTTTATTGCATCATCATCATGTACTTCGTTATATCTTCATCATGTACTTACGTTCAGATTCACCATTCCCTAAATTTTCCTTGCTTTAGTAAATTATACCAAATAATCTCGCGGTGGCCGTAAATGCCTATAATATCAATAACCATTCTGACCTTCCAAACATTGGATGACACTCCCAAACTTTTTATTACCCATCTTACTTCTTCTTTAAGATTCATGACATAAGTGCTGGCAATTAATCTTAAAATTTAATTCTCAGCATTACTTTGGATTTTAACCCGAATGTCTATTGCCTCGTAGAAAAAATGTTTCCTATAAAATATTTGTGTTGCCTATAAAATTAGCAGAGCTTGCAACGCTGTGAAGAAGGGCGAACGTGACGCCCCTCTATTGGCCAACAGCCTTCACACCAACGATTCGTAGTGGACTCGGAGATTGGAGAAAAGTTTGCGACGTGCATGAGTTAATATCGGGAGTAATAGATCTATCAGATCTCCCATTCGTCTCCAGCCAACTAGAAAATCACTTTAAACTCCGGTGGCTTCTATCTCCCCTCGCTTCTCCTCCCGGAGACCTTTCTTCTACCTTCCTCTCTCTCCCCACTCTTCTCTTTTTCTTCGATACAGAAGAGGAAGTGTAGGCAGGGAGAAGAGAACCTTCGATGCCACACGTGGATCGAAGATAATAAAATTATTTGAATTGGTAGTTCGGTATGCTATACCCATTTATTTGCTTAGTTTTTATTTCCTTCCCTATACTCAATTGTTCCTGAATGAGCGCTTAAATAGAAGGCGTAGCTTAATCAATTTAACAGTAGTAACATACCTTCATACATTTACTGAGTACTTAAGGCCAATACAGTGCTGAGGAGAGATTGAGGATCAACAACCCACGGAATCCTCATGTATTCGTTTGGTATATTTACGTTTGTTTCTCTCTAAATTAGCCTATAAAACTTTCGTTTTTTATAATTTAGCTGTATGGAATGAAATTAAATTAAAATGAAATCTTTAAGCTTTACGTCTCACGGGTATGCCAGCTAGGCTAAAGGAGACGGTGATGGAGTCGAACCAGGGACTCCATGCACCAGAAGTGAACGCTCTCTCACTGAGCCACCATGCCTCCCTAATTTAACTGTATAGAAAGGTCTTGAATAATTAAATGATTTTTAAAAAATATTTAAGTAATAAATAAATAGATTTCTGAAAGAGAATTTATCAAAATATACAGAGTCAGGTGCTAGAGTATATTTTATCCAAATGAACCTCGGATGAAATATATGTCACTTTGAATTTTAATAGATCAAGAGTGATCTAAAAGTATGAAAACACTCAAATAAAATAAAAAACGAGTTTCATACAGTAGTCCAATATTTAAATAGGGAGAGAAACAAATTAGGGTACTTCATTAATCCACAATAGTTAAATCCAGGGAATGTAGTGGCATCAAGCACTGTGGTCTTCTGCCTTGTATCATTTAGATGTTCTAAATGAATATCCTCCCCCCCCAAAAAAAATAGGGATGATCGTGGGTTATTGCTGGACATCACTCTGTTGTGCCAACAGTTGACTGATCAACTTCATTCATTAAAATAAATAGATAAACAAAACGAATAAGATCATATCTCGCACGGCAACCTTTCAACTTGACTTCTACCTTGACTTCTCTTTCCGTTTTATAGAAATGGAAAATCATTTTTCATCCTACATAGGTCTATAATTCTAATTTGAGTCGACTGGCTTTGAATTATTCACACGATTCAAATAAACCATCTTGTGCGAAACAATGGAGTACCATTCAAAATATATTGGTAATTTTGAATATACCGTCAACAATGAAAAGTACCATGACGTACTTCACCCAAATGGTGAAAAACAAAATGATAATTATTGTAACAACCTACAGTATATTGGGTGAGTGAGAGGTACCTGGTGATAAAGCACTTTTATTGCCTAAAAATGGGAATAAAATTACCTACAATGTTTTAAAAAGGAGTTGTAGGATGTGCAAAGTTCATTTCATACTTTGCACAAACTACAACTCATTTTTAAATGAACATAAATACAAATGGAATATGAAATGAACATAAATACAAATAAAACTAACAATAAGATTCTTCTGAACAAATATAAAAGTGCAGATATTGGAATAAATAACAATTAAGGGAACAAGCTTCAAATTCGTGAGTTCAAGTATTTTGGATTATTGATTGACTAATTACTTGATTATCATGTTATTAGGACGTCAGCAGTGAGGCTATTTGTTCTCATCACAGAAACGCCGGTGACGTCACCTTATGCAATTCACATGAGCACGTGAACCACCAAGTATACAGCAATGTGTATTGCTTCCTAAGGTCTATAATACTGTATATTATTGGATCGTTTATTTGTTTTTTATACTTCTTTCTTTCGTGTAATATATAATATTAGTTACCAGAAGTTTTTATTAAATTTTACTCTCCCTCTCTCTCTCTCTCTCTCCCCCACACACACCAGTTGATTTTCCCCTGGATCATATACTTTCCATCATTACAGCACGTTCACAACAGGGGGACTACTTTGTGTGAAGTACAGAAAAGTAGAAGAGTGGAGAAATTGCCGTCTCCCTACGTTCAAAACGAGATTTGAACGTGCAGTGTTAACGTCTGTTGTTGACTAAGTTTCCGTAATGTGAAGCTTTAAGTAGAATCAAAGAAGAGAAGTAAAAATAGAAGAAGATAATAGTATTTACTCTTAATTAGTTATCTGCATTTCTTATTGTCTTTATTTCTTATTTTAAAAAAACGAGCTAATGGGAGAAACAAAACTATAGCTTTCCTAGGGCGTAACGAGGAGGATGTGGAGGTTTAGAACTCTTCTCTCTAGATTCTGAAGTAAACGCCAGATACAATTGCATTTCAACTCATTTACAAGTATTTTTTGAAATAGAAACGCTGGTATTTTTTTTTTCGGGTACGGCTTTCCTGCACGAATAAACTGAATATAAAAATTTTAAAAAAAGAGAAAAATAAATAAAGAGAATTGCTTATGAAAGTATTAATGTCGACATACGAAAGATAGAAGTATGAAAGTATTAATGTCGACATATGAAAGATAGAAGTATGAAAGTATTAATGTCGACATACGAAAGATAGAAGTATGAAAGTATTAATGTCGACATACGAAAGATAGAAGTATGAAAGTATTAATATCGACATACGAAAGATAGAAGAATGAAAGTATTAATGTCGACATATGAAAGATAGAAGTATGAAAGTATTAATGTCGACATATGAAAGATAGAAGTATGAAAGTATTAATGTCGACATACGAAAGATAGAAGTATGAAAGTATTAATGTCGACATACGAAAGATAGAAGTATGAAAGTATTAATGTCGACATACGAAAGATAGAAGTATGAAAGTATTAATGTCGACATACGAAAGATAGAAATATGAAAGTATTAATGTCGACATATGAAAGATAGAAGTATGAAAGTATTAATGTCGACATATGAAAGATAGAAGTATGAAAGTATTAATGTCGACATACGAAAGATAGAAGTATGAAAGTATTAATGCTACGTAAGTATAATTGTAACGCTGTTATTTTAATTTCTGTATTGCGAGATCCTCGAAGAAATTTCGGAAGTGAGTTTCCTATTTCAAAATTCTGCTTTAACTCATCCAAAATAGAAAGAGAGGCGTATTTTTATTTCCAGTAACGTACATTCAGCCATAACGCCATTTTCGTTTTCGTAGTTCACTTCGGCTCATGGATTGGATTGTATTTCATGCGTTGAGACATGATTCTTTATTAATTAGCAATAGTGAAAACGTGTTGTATGGTGATATATTGTCATAGGTTTATAAATTATTTGATGGATGTTGCTTGGTTGGATTAGAATTTAGCGTTCCTTTCAACATCGAGGGTATATGAGACGTAAACCTCATTTTTAAATGATTATCTAAAATTTTAGGTGTGTTTGAATTTTATGTGTCCATTATGAGTCCGTTGTACGATTATATTTTCCGTAGTTTTGGCTGGCTTCATGAGTATGGTTGGCTCCTCGCTTCCCTAGAGGCTAGTATACAACGCACAAGGTTCCGTGTTCGATTCCTGATTGTAGGATATCGAACGAAGTACAGTAGTTCATACCCTACTTTTAAACTTCAAGTCTCATCCTATATAGCCTAAGATTCTGACTTAGGACGTAAATATAAATCAATCAACCATATAGTTTTCTTTTTCACTCAGCAACTATAGAACAAGGATGAAGCCTCCGTATTTCATGGTACCTTTGCAACTTTACACAATAACAGTTGTGTTGCATGCTGCATGTAGAGTCGTGAGCATACTGCAGAGAAATTAGACAAAGTAACATTTCATGCAATGCACAGATACAAGACCCAACAGATATTTCGAGTCTAATGATGTAATACTATTGGTGTTAATGCGTCCCAATGAAATTGATGAATTCGTAAATATCCCGAAATCCAATTTAAAAACAGAAAGATATTTTACAACATGAAAGAGGATTAAATAACTTCAAGAAATACTGTAACTCAGTATATTGTCTCATGATATTGGCCATGCTATCAATGGAGCAAAAATGGTAAAGAGGCTAGACTTAAAAACATTATAAAACAGTTTCATGTCCAGAAGAATAGAAGTATGGATTTCATATACAAAAAAACTGGACCATCTGTTATGAGTGGATATTCTTTATTATGCATAAGTACATATGGTTATATTCACTGATTTTTTGCTTATATAGAATATTGAAAGTACAAAACCGAGCACATAAATTATATTTCCCAACGGCTGTGAACTACCAAAAAGTTATGTCACTAGACGCCAATGAACGACAAATAATTCTTGTAAATGAAGCCCTAAAATAATAATTATCGAAATAAAACTTTCAAGAAAAATGTAAATAAAAGTAAGTTCAATGGTGTAATTAAACAAAACACGAAAATTGTCTTTAAAAAGACTAGGAGAGAGTTAATTTTTTCGATCTCGCGAATAAAAGCGAGAACATGGTCTCTGAAAACAGGGTTTTTCACCCAAGATCTGATCATCCCATAGACCGGCTCCAATCTCCTTTCTGCACCAGTACTTTCACCTCTCACCCCGGATAGAGGGCGTAACCCTCGCAACGGAGCTAGCCTTTGGCTAGCAAAAAAAAAAAGACCTGACTGACATCTCACTATTCCGTACATTCTACAAGAATGTGCCGAATACTCAGAGCGACTAATATATATATATATATATATATATATATATATATATATATATATATATATATATATATATATATATATATATATATATATATATTATACGATACATAAGTCAGTATTGGCTGTAATATATAAAGTGGTATAAAGAATAAATACGGTTCAAAACATGGTCAATAAAATAAGGAGAATACTGTGTTTCAAGTTGGAAAGTGTATTGAGAAAATTAAAATTCTAATAAATGAAAAAAAGGAAAATGAAAAGCAACTACCCGAATAATATGTTGTGAAGAAACTGTTTCCTTAGAGGTATGATTGAAGAAACTGCTAAAGGGAGGGGGGAAAAGAATAGATAGAAGAAAAATATTGATGATATCAAGGTTGTTGGACTACATTGATTAGACAATAAGGGTTTCAAGCAGTGGTGCTCAAAATAAAACAATATGTTGCCTAAATTCGATATTCGGTATGTTTGTTTCGTTGAGTTTGTTTAGCGATGAATTTATATTGAACGGATTTTACTTGTTATAGTATTGGTAGATTTCTTTCCTAGCGACACTTACAAGGTATTCGTTGTTGGGAAGCATTGTGTAATGTTCGAAGCATTGTGTAATTAAGATATAGTAGGTAAGTGTTACTGCGTGTTCTATGTGTTAGCAAATTAATAAAAGATTATCATATTAATGTCAGCAAGTGTCCGAAGGACTCTCCGAAGTAATATCCGAAGGACAGGGTGAAGCTGATGAGCCCGTGTTGTAATGTGTACTTGCGTCCGTACAGAGCAGGCATATTAGCGACAGTGATTATGTGCTTAAACAGAGGTTTATTTCTAACTGTGCAGCCACAGTTTATATGTGCTTGGAGATGCTACGTCCTTGTGTTATATGTATTTTTTATTCCTTGTTACTGGATAATATGATACATTATCAGTTACCAACATATTATGTTACCAATCTAACATTATAAGATACCGATACATATAACTCCAAGAGATGGATCTTTTAGATTGCCACTATAGCCACATTAGCGTTGTAAAGTATTACTATCGATCATCATCATAATAAGTATTCTGCCATTATTGGCAGGTCACTTGCAGCAGCTGAGAAGCTTCCATGCTCCACAGTCCTCCGCTAACTTCTTCGTCTTGACTTGTGGCCTTTCTGTTTTTATATCATCCATTAATTGTAGTCTCCTTTGCTCCCTCCCTCTCTTTCCCGCCACCATACCCTCTAGGATGTCCCTCATGATACAATTTCTTCTTAGACAATTTTTCAACCAGTTTCTCTTTCTCTTCTTAACAATATCTAAAAGTGCTCTTTTCTCGCACACCATTTCTAACACCCTCTCATTCGTTTTCAGCTCTACCCAACTAATTCTTTGCATTCTTCTCCACACTCATATTTCGAAGGCTTGCAGTCGATTTTCATCACTTTTACGTAATGTCCACGTTTCCGCTCCATACAGTACAACACTCCACACGAAGCATTTTATGAGTCTTTTTCTCAACTCTTTATTCAAGGTCCCACAAAACACTTTTCTTCCTTCTAAAGGCTTCTTTCACCATTCCTATCCTTGCTTTTATTTCATGTTCGCACTTCATGTCATTACTAAGAATACTACCCAGATATCAAAAACTATTCACTTGTTCTATTTTCTCCCCTCCCACTTCTATATTTGACATAGACCTCTTCGTTTCAATCACCATGGCTTTTGTCTTTCTAACACTTACTTTCATCCCATATTCTTCAAAGCCCTTTCTCATTTTTTCTAACATTTTATTGATTTTCTTTTCAGATTCTGCAACAAGCGCCATATCGTCTGCAAATCTTATGCATCTAACCATCTACCATCTACCGAAAGACAAAAGCCATGGTGATTGGAACGAAGGGGTCTGTGACAAATATAAAAGTAGGAGGGCAGAAAATAGAACAAGTGAATAATTTTCGATATCTGGGTAGTATTCTTAGTAATAACATGAAGTGTGAACGTGAAATAAAAGCAAGGATAGGAATGGCGAAAGAAACCTTTAGGAGGAAGAAAAGTCTGTGTTGTAGGACCTTGAATAAAGAGTTGAGAAAGAGACTCATAAAATGCTTTGTGTGGAGTGTTGTACTGTATGGGGCGGAAACGTGGACATTACGTAAAGGTGATGAAAATCGACTTGAAGCCTTCGAAATGTGTGTGTGGAGAAGAATGGAAAGAATTAGTTGGGTCGAGCGGAAAACGAATGAGAGAGTGTTAGAAATGGTGGGTGAGAAAAGAACACTTTTAGATATTATTAGGAAGAGGAAGACAAACTGGTTGGGACATTGCCTAAGAAGAGATTGTGTCATGAAGGACGTCCTAGAGGGTATGGTGACGGGAAAGAGAAGGAGGGGGCGAAGGAGATTACAATTAATGGATGATATAAAAACAGAAAGATCATACACGAATTCGAAGAAGTTAGCGGAGGACCGTGGAGCATGGAAGCTTCTTAGCTGCGGCAAGTGACCTGCTAATAAAGGCAGAATACCTATGATGATGGCCTTCGGTAAATATTTATTTGTATGAACACCATTTTAGGATGACTATACTTTGTATCAAAATCGGTGAGCAAGAAAGAAAAGATTGGTTCTTTAGCTATATAGGAATTTGAACCTGAGCCAGAAGCAGTGTCCATTGCCAAGTCCATGTTAGTAGTTACAGGAGACCGAGATATGTCACGCGGTCCTTTGCTTGAATGAGCGGAGTCACCAGAATCAGTACGATTTCTGGGTCTAGTTGCTCGCAAACTGATCTGACTGCTTCGTGCAAGGTGCCTGGTACGACCGGAACGAGACAAAGTTTCATGATCTAGTGTAAAGAAACCAGGAGCCGGTGGCCTCATGTACGGGGGTAGGTTCTTGTGCATCACTCCAAAGACCAGCACAACCTATCCGTGTGATGATGCGATGATAAAGTGATGACAAAGACGATAAAATATAAAAATATAAGCGACCCTCCGAAAGTGTCAACTTTCGTCAATCCTCTAAATAGCGTATGTCTGTGATGCTCTCAAGTTCGTATGCTACACCTGATCCTCGCTACAGATTAACAGCTATAAGGGAGGCTAGGTTCTGCTCAAAGGTAAAGTATGCTAATACAGAAGTCGATTTCTCTAACATTTAATCCTAATTTTGGCATTGAATATGGACATGATTTCGGCTTATGGATATATTAGTTATGGGAGCTCTACTGTATATACGTTTATATTTAACAAATTTAATTCTTTAAAAAAGTTTGTCTACCAACCCCGAACTCTTTACAATAAATTTAAATGCAATTGATCAAAGATATCCTTATAGACAACCATCAACCAGGTGGCGACATCTATTAGCGTCAGGAAGGCAGCTGATAGCTTACCTAGCGACATCTATTAGCATGACATTTTACTATTACTAGTTAGCATGACACGCTCGCAGTTATTATAATTAATTTTCATTCTGCCCAGTGATGCCAACCTGTGATTTTTTGACATTAATTTTTCGAATAGACATAAAGGGAATTTTCGTAGAAATTAGCATGATATTTGGGATTTTTCATATATTTACTTCATCAAGGCCAACAAAAATTCTTAATCGGTGGGATTAATGTGTCTTCAATAGGCTAATTGTCAAATTTTGTTATTGTAAAGTACATGCTATATAATATGGAAGTATGTAGTATGGATTTACGCAGTGGTTTGAGAATCTCAGGAAACAAGCGTCAAGAAATGTAAATTGTAATATGATATTTAGAAAAAGAAAAGAAAGAAAAAGAAAGAAGAAGGTAAAGTATCAAATGGGAAACCACCAACTTCCAAAACACTCGACATGTAACGAGTCGAGAACGAAGCTTACATAATTTCGTTACGTTCCTTAGAAGACTACAACACAAAAAGCGTGCTTAAAATATGAAGCTCTGAGAACAAAATGTACTTGTTTTCGCGAACACTTTCAATTATTTCTTTAACTTAAGGAAGATATTTTTCAATTAACTATTTTATAAACGTAGAAGATTGGAATTTACGGATAATTCACTTATATGTTGAAGAAAGTGAGTGACACAATATATTCACTTTTAGTGTTTCATTTTTGGCGGTGCGCATCGGTACGGCGTGCCGACATCTTTTTACTGAGAACGGAATATTTCGTCTTCTCTCTCAAACAGGGGTTGACGAGAAACTTCAAAAATACCCAATAGTAGATATATAGTGTTATTGAAAATCATATTTTTTTATTGTTTTCCTTTTCCTTTTTTTCTTTCTATAGAAAGAATTGCGAATCTTTGTTCCTTTTTGAAGTCAGTAGATTGTATTCAGGGACTAGAAATATTTAGACTTGTGTTTCGCTCGCTGGCACGTCCTCGTGTCTCCCTTTCTTCATCATTTTTTCGAACTGTAACATAAACCATAAAGGCTCTGAATCGACTTTTTTTTTTTTTGTTGTTGGAAAACGCTGACTTCCAACAACGAAATAATCCCAACAAATTTTGTCAGTCGCTGAAGTTCGACTAAACTGAAAGCTAGTACAAAAATTCTGTTAGGACTCCAACTCTGTACTTTTTCCGCAAATGAGCCTTTGCTCGGTTCCTATTTTAATGTATCCCGTTAATTGTTTTTATTCATATTAGGAAGGGAATTAAGTGAAAACATCCCCTAGATTTTTTTAGCAAAGTTTATCCATTAATTTAGTACAGGTTTGTAGAACATTTTGGTGGCATGATTAGTATTCGGGAGAACATTATGTGAACAACTTACTGTATGAATGTTGTTATTGAAATTCAGTATTTGTGGAACTCTTGATGTCTTTTGAAAATGAGCAATAGCAACTTCTTTCGCTCCTTTACAAAAACTGAAAACAGCAGAAAACAAATCACTTAGAAATATTGATTATCATTACGTTTATTGTATTATAAAATTAAGGTATAGGAATCAGACATTTTTAAAGCCTTGTATATGTACGCAAAAGTTTTGAATTACAAGACTGCATTGATATGCTATTGGGAAAATGAAAATGAAATTTTTGAGTTTTATGTCCCACGCTTATATAGGCTAAAGGAGACGGTGATGATGAGTAATGAATGAAATGGTTGAATGAAGAAACTGGGAGGAAACGGGAGAATCCCGAGGAAACCCACGCACACGGTGTTTGTCCACCACAAAGTTCACTTGGTGGGAGCAGGGTTTGAACCCGAGACCCCATGCACCAGAGATTATTATTATTATTATTATTATTATTATTATTATTATTATTATTATTATTATTATTATTATTATTATTATTATTATTACCTGGAAAGATATGCAACCTTTTAACCATTATGAAGCTAAAGTCCAGCGTACCAGCACCTTTATTTTTAGAAATAAAACATTGTATATATAGGCCCCTATACACACACACACACACACACACACACACACATATATATATATATATATACGGTATATATATATATATATATATATATATATATATATATATATATATATATATATATATACACAGGGTCGGATCCACGATTTTCTGAAGGGGTGCACCATAACTACCAAAACCATCAGCCTCTTAACCAAAATCGACTTAAACCATAGTTTTTGCAAAATTACTCTTTCTTTTAAGCCCCAAACGGAAACATAACGGCAGAAAGTTTCGGAAAGTGTTGCTATTTTCACTGTTAGCTTCTCATTTTAGATAGTGTATATTTACAACGAAGGGGGAGGGGTACAAGTGCAGCGAGCACCCCCCTATATCCCCTATATATACAAAAAAGTTTTCAATTCTTGTAATTAAGTTATTATAGCGTGGGCAATTCAAGAGCAAAATAGAAATTTCTGCATCTTGAAATGAGATTTTGTAATGTATCAGATTGGCATAACTGATTGTGCCCCTTGTCCTACTATAACCAAGATTACAAATCCCATAGGCAAGGTTGTATAAAGTAACAGGATAGCGTGAATTGAAATTGAAATGTTTACGTTTTATTATTATTATTATTATTATTATTATTTTGCACTATCTGTATCGGAAATTTCTGTCTTTAAACTACTTTATAAGTTATTGTCATATATGAACATGGTCTTTGCCCAATCTTTGGAAATTTATTATGACTGATTGTCGTGATTGATCATTCGTAAAAATTGATAAATCTCGGTAACACTCAAATTTCTCTCTTGTAGGTTTTAGAGTTGAGTTGATTTTAAGTTTAGATTCTCTTTCAGCACCGAGACTGTAAATGAGACGTGGACCTACTGATTAACATGGAATGCGAACCACATGAGCTCCCCCAACAGGGATCGAACCCGATCTCCCACGCCAGTGTAAGTTTAGAGATCCATTACTGCTTGAACAATTCAATATGCGCAACTAAGAGAAGTTAAAAATATTGAACATTTCCTTGAAACAATACTGTAAGAATGTTAAATAAGAAGCAATCCTCACCATGGCTTACGAGGCTCCAACATGTACCTCTGATGCACATATATATCTTCTAATAGAAAAAAAAATTCAAGCTTTTAGCTTACTCAACAAAAATGCTGTCCAATATTCTCTTCTTCTTCGACATGGTCTTGGTTGAAATTTGTTTTCGTTTGATATAGATATACAAGTGTACAAAATAAAATTTTGCTGATTCAAATGTTTCATTCAATTGTTCTTTCCTATCTTTCTAAAACTTCACTTTTCGTTATGTCTCATCCCCTTAAGGATATGTTTAAAATAATAAATAAATAAATTATTTATAGTATATTACGATTTCAAACAAAACAATAGTTCACGTTATCAAACTTCAAATTTACACGTATTTTGGAACTCTTTATGAGTACTCCACGAAATGCTCAAATGGTCACTGGACACATTAGTATTTTTTTTTAAGTAACAACTGATCAGGGTTCCTTTTAGATAATAATCCTTTTCCCTCAAATATTTAGGTATGGATTTGTTTTAACTCCATTGCTAATGAAAGAAAACAATGTTTCACGAAATATGTATATATATTGTTTTGCACTGTTTCATCAAACTCTTCCCTGCAGGTTCTCTATTTTCTGCATTACATATACCTTTCGTCAAGTTTAACTCATTTCTGCAGAGCTAAAAACAGAAAAAAGAAACTTCCTTTCCCATGTATATGTATGTATGTGTTTTGTGGCAGTTTTTCGGTTAGTTACTGCGTTGACCACCTACATTGTTCTGGCAGCACTGTCGATTCGGAGGTTTTATTCAATTCCCTAGAGGCCCTGACTGCAGCGCACTCTCAACTGACTTTCATCTCCATCCAATCTCGCTCCCCTAATTCACTCTAATATTTAACTAATTGTTTTAGTCATTATTAATACTTCTGCAAATAGCCAGCCGTCCATTTCAATTCCACTTAATTTTCTGGTAGGCCCCAGTCCAAATATTTGCTTTAGAAGAGCTCATATGTACAGAGTGTGATTGCTGGTTGCTAGGGCTGACGTACAGCACTCACTAAAAGCTTGTTTCCGAGATCAGACTGCTGCAGCAACGTTCTACTATGCCAATTTTCAGTTTTTTCACAGACAACTACAAATAAAAAAATCTCCATTTTCCTTTCTTTTGTCTTATATATATACATAAACGAGAAAATGAAGGCAGGAACTGGAATGTGCGGCGTTTTCGTCTCTGCCGTTTTTCCTTCGTTCTTTTATGAATTATTTTATTTTTTTTATCCAATGTTTCAAACAGACGTAATATGGAAACGAATAGCTTGGTCTTTCACAGAGAGAAAGAATTTATAAAAGTAGTGCTTGTACATGAAATTCTGAAAGGGAACATGTGCTAGAGATTCAGAGAACAAAAATTAAACAATTAGCGAGGAAAATGTATTTAGATTTTATTATTGTTAACATTATAAATCTGAAATATAGAAAATTATGAGAATTTATGAGAATAAGAAATGAATCAATAGATGAGTATTATTTACTAATTAAGACATTAATAAATAATAATTTTAAATAACTGTACATGTAATTAATTGTAATTATTTATTACGGTTGCTATAATTACATCTAACTAATTCACTTGTATATGAATCAAAAGAGAACAAAGAAATTGCATAATCATAAGCAATGTTTTCTTCCTGTTTTTGAAGAAAAAGTGCCGGTACTCTGTATGGTATTAGAACAACATCCACTTTTTTTTAACGCATCCTTGAATATACAGTACCCTCGTCACCTTTACATCTCTTCTTGCTTTTCGCATCAACTGCAGTATTATGACTTCGGAGCACCCATGATTCCACATATTTGTTAAGGTGACAATGAGGCACTCCTACTATTCTAGTGAGTGATAAACATCAGTACAAAACTTGTCCGCAAAAGCATAAATAAGATTACTTTAGGGTTCGTCTGAGAGTAACTTCTTTTGCTTTCTCTGGAAGACACTGCAATTGTGTCAAATTGTGCTCATATGTTCCTGAAGATACTAATGGCTACCATGATCTGCTTCTCTTTCATTTAAAGCAATATTATACTGACTGCGGAGGCAAGTGTTAAAATTGAACAAATTGAAGTAATCAGCAAGTGCTGCAAACTACAGGTATGTTTGGGTTACTTTTTAAATATATACAATATACTATTGTTTCAATCTTCAAATTGATTCAAATTGAATAATTTATTTTGTAATTACAAAAATAAAAATAGCTATGTAAATTGTATTTATTGAACTTCAGATACTGCGTACCACCAGAAAAAATACTAAATTATTTTGCATTTGGAGGGTTACTTACTGTGTCCCTGACGAGACGAGACAGAATTTTCGTGACGAGAGTCCTTTCAATAGGAACAAATATACTTTTCGAGACGGGACAACATTTTCTCTTTACGTTCTCGAACGAAATATTAAAAATCAAGTCTAGTTGGCAAACACTAGTTATTTGCCACAAACTCAAGAAACTTTCATCCAGTATCGTCTGCAGCGTATTTTGACATACCGGTAGCAAGTATCCTACGTTATATTCTTCATAGATTGTAATTTATTCTGCTTTTTGTTCCTTCCATCAGACTCTCAGCAAGTAAATGTCTTCTCAAAGAATATCATAATATTTTCTTCTATTTTCTATTCTCCAAAATTATTCTTTGTTCTCTATTATTTCAAGCCCTTTATGCATTCTAATATCTGATTTTCTCTATTGTTCTTCACGTTCACATTTTGAAATAGTCTGGTCATTTGACATCACTTTCCCAAAGTGTCCAGATTCTTATTCCTTAATGTATAATGTTTTGCAAGAAATATGATATTAGATGAACCTTCTTTATCAACTCAACTGACAAAATGTATTTTTGTTTTTGCTTAAAATGTTCTTTTTACCAATCTCTCTTTTTTATTATTCTTTTACGTTCACACATGTCTCTACTACTAATATTACCATCTAGAGACCTAAAATTATATTCTCTTTATTTTCTTTCCTTCCTGCTTCTGTAGTTGAGAATTGTGTTTCGTTCCATATTCTTCATAGTTTACTCACAAGTATTCTAACATGCTATTAAAACATATTTTCATACCAAATTAAATGTATTGGCTACTGTATTAAACTTCCTCGCTCCAATTTCTTAAATTAAATCATGCTATGCTGCAGTTAGAACTTAAATATTTAATTATGAAATATGGACAAAATTATGATTTCGGAAAACCGAGTTCAAAGAAAATTTAGCCCCAAATTGTTAAATTACTCTTCATGAACTTTTTCATTCGAAATCAGTTATGCCATATGTTTGGGTTATTAAGAAATATATCTTTATGAGACATCAACGAAATCTCATAAGCAACATTTGAAGAAATCATCGAAAAAAGTAAATTGCTCTTTCTGAATATTTTCGTATAGACTAACTTACAGAACATTATAGGGTTATTAATTAAAGATGAACAAAATAGCCAGAGTCATTTTTGGGGAAAATTATCCAAAAGCAAACTCACCCACAACCGTAAACTACTCTTTGTGGATTTGTTCATTATAAATAACAACCCGTATTATGGGTTATTAATGGAACATTTCTTTATGAAATATCAACAAACTCGCCTCAGTTGTTTTTTGAAAAAAAAATGTCCGTAAAAAACTCACCCCAAGAGTAAACTACTCCTTGTGGACCTTTAAAAGAGAAATCATTATAGTGAAGGGTTATTTATAAAATTATATTTTTGAAATATCAACAAATTTGCCGGAGTTATATTTGAGAAAATCGTTCAGAAAGAACGAACTCTCAAAAGTAAACTTCCCCTTCAAGATTTTTCGTAAAAAAGAAATTACTTATACCATATTATAAGGTTCTTAATGAAATGTTGATTTATGAAATATGTACAAGATGATTACAGCCGTTTTTGAGAAAATAACAAATTTTGATTTTCACCTTTTTAACTACTTTTAATTTTAGGAATAGGAAGAACATTCAAAAACTTCAAAACATTATGAAAAACCTAACTTAAAGATTTGATCCGGACACGATGAAATATATGATCCCTAGTCAAGTAAACATATTTAAACCAGGACCATCGGACGAAAAGATGGGCAAATGAACAGACAGATGTCCTAAAATCTCTTTTTCGGCAAATAGGAGCCATAGAATGTGTAAATCCGTTGATATTTCGAATTCGATTCTTTTATCCACGATTTTTAATTTTTCTCTTTTATCGTCGATCAAAAGTTAAAAAAAAATATGTGATATGCGCAGTTAGATATACATTATAGCAGCATTTACTCAATGCCACGTTGAATTTTACATGAACTAACAATACTTTGGCTATTTTGGTCTCATATGTTCCTTTTGGATTGCCCAAGTAAAGCTTGAAAATAATTTACGGCATCAGAAATTACGATATTTTGGATTTTGGTACTTGGGATGAGACGCGCTTTAGAGTTGGCTAATTCACTAAGATCCTAATGATTTTTTAAAAATCATTAATCGATGTATTGTGCTGTTCATTCTTCTTGCAAGTAAATTAATATTATTCTTTTGCTTTTATCTTTTCTAATAAAAAAATCACAAAATATTGCTGAGCAACCAAATAATAATACCCTCAAGGGAGTAGAATATGATGTAACTGAGTAGAAAACAGGGTCGGAATTTATGATAATCGTAACATTAGCGTTTGGTAAGCAGAATGTTAGTGGCCCATCTTTATGGAGATCCCTAAGATTAAAACATTTCATGTAAAAATGGATTGCTTTACGCTAGAGCAAATTTTCTTAAACGGATTTGAATGGTTATTAAGTAGTTAGTTGGATGAAATGATACAATAGGAGAAAATTAAAGTATCGGAAGAGAAACAAATATGTACTATATTTTGTGTACCAACAGGAAACATGATAAAATTACAGTTCGAACCCACATAACTGTTTTCAGTATGGACATTGTTCTTCTAAGTCAGAATGAGATTAACTCACTTTTGTTTACAGTAAGGATGGAAAAATTATACAATAGGCAGTATAATACCCGAAAGAAACACCCACTCGTATTAACTTAATTTAATATGATTAACATGTATTAAATACATCATATATATTGTAAAGTTTTGTCCCATATAGGTATAGGTAGAGCGTTAATAAAAAGAGTGTCCGATATCGATCTCCCACTACCAATTTTATTATAAAATTTCTCTATCAAAAGTCAAATTAATCTCTCTAATATCAAAGGTTAATTATAGATGTTCCTTGACCGTAAGATTGCAGACATCTCTGCAGAGCCCCGTACAGGCTAAGCGGAGTGGAATTAGGCGTCCAAAGCTCCAAAGCAAGCAGTGGGTAGGTTAATTGGCCAACAGAGCCCCAAAGCAGACTAAGCCAGGAAAGAGGATAGGCGTAGTCCCGAAGCAGACTAGAAGCCCTGGGGTTAGGATACTCCGAAAGTCCCGAAGCAGACTAGAAGCCCTGGGGTTAGGATACTCCGAAAGTCCCGAAGCAGACTAGAGGAGGGTCACCAGAAAACTGGTACTGAATTGCCTTTGTCCATCCAATTTATCGGGTTCCTTGGGTGGCGGTGGCGCTGCTTCTCCGATGTCATCTTCTGCTCCGTGGGAAGGGCTAGAAGCCATCGTCTGCAAGTGATTGTAGGTCCATCTGGTGTGAAGTCTTCTTGCCGAACCATGTGGTGGTGTTTGTAAGCACTGACATGTGAAACTGTTTGTTTACAACATCACATGGGATATTACAATATATATTAGTTCTTAAATAAAGTCTTACCCGACTACGGTAGGTATCATAGTTTTGGAGCTATGGACCTCTAAACTTCATTATTTTCATGATTTCAGCAGCCTATAACTCCGAAAGGAAATATTTGTGCACCCAGGTTAGCCGATAGTTTTCGTCTTATCTTGCTGTCAGGAATCACCCCCCAAACGTTGTCGGTGATGTTTTGAAACACCATATATATATATATATATACAGAGCGTTCAAAAAGTCTCTATACACCTGAATTGTCACATATTCAAAGCAACGAGAAAATTATTTTACTCAAAATTTATTATATTTTATGGCATAAAAACACTATGTACGGGGCGTAGCATATACACACACATTTTAACACACATTTTCACAGCAAATGGAAATGTCCCTCATGAGCCTCCAAACATGCTTTCACATGATTCAGGTGTATAGAGAGTTTTTGAACGCTCTGTATATATACATGCATGTGTGTGTGTTTTTTTGTGCGTGTGTGTGTATTTATAGTGTTTAGGCCTACTTGCAAGCGACGGTTAGAGAATTCGAGATGTCAATGAATTTAAACATTTCATGGCCTCCACAAACCAAAGAACGGATTTTGGAATGTTTTTCTGTCTGCTCGTCTCTTTGTCCCAATATATGGACACTCACCTAAACGCAGACGGACCAAATCATAAGCTTAAGGAGGACTCTTCAGTTTTTAAAAAAGATTTTCTTCCTAACCTCAGAAATAAGAGTAATTCACAGGAGGGTAAAAATCAGAATTTTTATTTTTTTAAAAAAAAAAAAGCGACTGTAACGACTTTGTTTTATATTTCAAAAATCAAGGTTTTATTAACAATTGTATAATATTGCATGATTTGTTTTCTAAGAAAAGTCCAAAGAAAAAGTAATTTCTGGACAATTTTTTAAAAAAAGAAATAGAAGAAAACTGCTTGAGCGAATTTGTTCATATTGGATGAATACAAATTTTATTAATAATGCTAGAATGTGGTATAAGTGATCTCTCGTTAAAAAGTCCGAAAGGGTTATTTTACTTTTGCTGGTGTTTCTCTCTTCTTTTTTTCGGAAGATTTTTTTTCAAAAACTTCTTAGCTGATTTTGTTCATATTTGATAAGTGCATACTTCATTACATTAATATTAATAGTGCAATGTGGTGTAAGTTACTTATAATTTAAAAATTCACAAAGGTAGCTTTATTCTTTGTTTTGGATGATATTGTTCATATTTCATAAATCCATAATTAATTAGTAACAATACTTGTGATGTAAGTATTTCTTGTGAAAAATCTACAAGAGGTTTTTTCGCGGATTTTTTTTTTCGTTCGGGCAATTTTCTCATACGACTCAGGCGATTTTTTTCATATTTCATAAGTAAATATTTAATTTACAACCATATAATAACTAACTAACTAACTAACTCTATGGCCTATAGAACCCGGAGGTTAAATGCCGCGTTCTCAAAAGCTCTCCACTAACTTCTATCCTTAGCTAACTGCATCCAGTTTCTACTTTGTATTCCAATCTCTGAGACATTCATCTTAATATTGTCCTTCCATCTGCGCCTAGGTCTTCCTAATGGTCGTTTTCCGATTGGTCTTCCAGTCAAGACTTTGAAAGCGTTTCTAATTTCTTCCATTCTAGCTACATGACCCGCCCACCTAAGCCTCCTAGACTTGACGACCATAACAATGTTGGGTAAACCATATAAATTATGTAGTTCCTCGTTATGAAGTTTCCGCCATTCCCCATTCCCGTTCTTCTTGGGTCCGAATATTCGTCTCAGGATCTTGTTCTCAAATACTTTCAGTCTATGTTCTTCCCTCAGAGTAAGTGACCATGTTATGCAGCCATACAGAACAATAGGCATGATTATCGTTTTGTATATTTTAAGCTTCAAATTCCTCGACAGAATTCGCGACGATAAGAGATTTTGAACCGAATAGTAACACGAATTCCCTGAGTTTAGTCGACATTTAATTTCTCCGTGAATATGATTTTCCTCTGTTAATATTGATCCTAGATATTTGAAACTATCCACTTTATTGAAACCATATAATACATTGAAAAAAAAATCTGGGACATGGTTGGAAATCAGAGTTGTACAGAGTGATATTCTTAACTTTATTTTGGTCTAACGATAAGATTATATCAAGAGTTTACAGATGGTAATGTACATTGCAAAGATTTTTAACTTGCGAACTTGGCTCTTGACCTGAATTGGCCTTGCTCTTAATAATTGAGTATGCGAACACGTTTGCGCATAAACTCTATATAAGTTGATTGTGATCCAGAAGTTCAGGTGAACGCAAGCTCCAATGAGAATAGTGAGCGCAAGAACGAATTTGCGCGATAGCGAGCCCGATCCTGCAATATCTGAATCTAGTGAGGTAAATGGGAGCAAAATTGGGCTATAATGAGCCTTATTGAGAATATCGAGCCCGAACTCGAGCCTGAGCAAGAGTATAAACTTCTAACCACGAGTCCCTTTAAGAATAGTGTGTCTCAGCCTGTAGAGAAACAGTCTAAGCCTGAACCAAAACGTATAGAAAACGTTAAGGGAATTAAATACATAGTATTTTGTTGTGATAATATAGTGTCTTCACCACACCTTTGTGCTATCACTTTCTGCTGAAAAGTATAATATTAAAATAAAGTGAATATTAACATAATAATGAGATTAAACTTACCTGAAAATACTAAACTACTTACAGGTGTACCTTAATTACTATCTACATTAACAAAGAAATACTGCAATGAAAGAATTATGTACGTAATTACCTGTGACTGCGCTAGCTTTCACAAACTGAGGAGGTTCAGCGGTAGGACGCGCAAGTCGTGCGTGTGGGGTACATGGTTAGATCCCAGGACTCTTTTTCATGTGTAATTTTAAATAGTCATTCCCAAAACAAAAACGTTCGTGCATGTCTGGCAGGTTTCCAAAATTATCTAAAAAAAAAAAAAAAAAAAGGTGAATAAATATCGCAGGTTATTCAAAGAATATCGGTAATGTGTCAAATTTTCTATGTTCAAAAGTCGTTCCTAAACGTATATTCATTGAACACGTCAGAAGTTCAGGCACATTTTGATACTCTAAGTACAGTTCCTTCTAACCACTGTTAAAATGCATGTTACACTTCTTCTTTTTTCTTTTCATTGATTCAACTCTTCAGACACTCTTTGACATAGTTTCTGAAACGTGTCCAAATCGTAACATATTAAAAAACTGATTTATTTTTTTGGCGTATGGTCTAAGTTATTTCTCATGAGAAATCCAAAACAGGCAATTTACTCTTGATGATGAATTTTCTTCGGTCAAAGTTTTCTGGAAGCGTCATAATTGACATATTTCCCAAATAAACATTTCACTAGCTACTACAGCTCGAGTTGATTTAAATTACGAAATGGGATTGAGACAATTCAGTGCAACGTTTCGTATATTTTAATTGTTCAATTACGAAGTTTTCAGGTAATAGTTACATAACACCCAATATTATATGTACTTTAAGAACATGAAATGTATAATATGGGCAGGATATCCTACGCACGGAAAACAGAGATGAGTGTATCGAGTTGCAGTGTGGAAGCTTCTGAAATACTTTTGATTATTCTCTTCCCTTTCCTTTCTCTTTAATTTTAGTGAATTACTAAAGGTAAGAAGATGTCAAAAATGTGGAAAGAGGTGCTGGTATTATCTACGAAATGCTATTAAATAAACTAATAACCGTTTTTAAACCTTTTTTTATGGGTCGGAAATTTGAGTGCGCAGGTTCATGACGCCATAATTGTTGGATGCCCAGTTTATACACTACACGAAAGTTTATACACTGTAACTAAAACAAACTAAGTCGAAGCACTAAATATATAAGTATATTAATAATATATGTAATACATTGCAGAAACTATTACACAAGTACTACTAATAAATATATTGTAAGCTTTGTTTTATTAATATTGTTCAATATTTCCAAAGCTATAATGAAGAAGATACAAAAACGTAAAGTTTTGAAAACAATTAATACAATTATGAGAAGTATGCAGACACTATTTTACTATTATGTTGTTTTATTTTCTTCGTTCTCTTCAAGTTATTCTAACTAAAATTTAAAACAGTGAGTGTGTAGGTAGAGAAGAATCTTAATAAACTATAACTAACATAATTGTCTTTTAAAAATAGAGAAAAAGTTAAGGACTTGATAAAGAGAAAAAAATCTTTGAGTTTTACGTCCCACGATTATGCCGGTGAGGCTAAAGGAGACGGTAATTATGAGAAATGAATGAAGTGGGAGGAAATGGGAGAACCCCGAGAATACCCACGCACACGGTGTTTGTCCACCACAAAGTTCACTGGGATCGAACCCGGAACCCCAAGCACCAGAGATGAACGCTCTACCACTGAGCCACCGCGGCCCCGACTTGATAAAGAGTAATAGGAACATTCTTATAATTTATATCTGGCTTTATGCATAGAAGAACGCCTGTTACATATCTTTATTGTAATCGCCTGTCATTTCGATCACCTTCTGTCACGCATGTGGAATGCGTTATACTGTTTTGTAACTTTAAAATTAAATTATTTGTAAGTTAAATTTAAGAGAATTTGGCATAAAATAAAAAATGTCAAAAAAGTTACGTTTTCATTAATCTCTAATTAAAAGAAATTATAATTCAGAGTTTTTAGTAGTATAGAAATATGTTGTATCATTGATGCATTTTGAACTAGCACTTGCAAGGAAATAAAATTAATATTACAATCTTGGATGAATATTTGTATTTCTGTTAGTGATATAAAATATAAGATGAAGTTTTGTAGAAACTGAAATTAATTGAAGAATATGATGTTATCTACGAAAGACCTCCGTATTTCTGAACTTATTGTTTCATGATTCAACATAACAAATCATGACTTACTATAACAAAGGTATACACTTACAGGATATTGGTAACAGAACCTTGATGTCTCTTTTCCACTTCCAATCTGTGGGTGCTCTTGATGATTTTGGCAAGACTACAGTGTCAAATTCAAAGAGAGCGCATTCACTAGAATGACCAGAGTCACCAGATTGACCATTATTTTATTCGCAGGCAGTATATATACACTTTGGTTTATTTCATCACCAATCTTGTATATCTTCCTGCTTTAATTCTCTATTTCTATCACTTTCACCCTTGTTTGTCTTTCCTAGGGAATGAATTTAGGTACTTTTTTCTTTTAGAAAATAACTGATATTTTTACAATAACTATCACAAATTTATGCATATAACACAATACTGTGGAACGCGTCAGCGAGTCAATCTTTGTCGATGTACCTCGGGGATCGCCATACTGCACGGATGATGCTTTCTATTGTATCGTAGTGCTTCCCCGAAATTGTTTCTTCATTTTCGCGAAAAGTCTCAGTAAACATTGTTGTACACAAGGACAAAGTGACACTTCAACCCACTCACGTTGTTCGTCTTTCCGAAACACATTGTTATGGCGCTTCCATTTTCCTCCTCTAATTTACGACTCTGCTGCTTTTGACTGAATAACACACAGTAGTTACCACTCGCTACATTTCATTGCCTCACCTTTCCTTATCAGCTACGGAAATGTTTTTGTGCTGAGTCACAGGCACAGCTCTCTAACAGTGTAGCACTACTTATTATTCAACCTATGTATAATACATATTCATACAATGACAGTTAGTTCGGATCTAGAGATTTTCTCAGAAGAGAAGAGCACTGTATCAAGAAGCAATGAGTTGCACCAGTTTGTTAATCTAAGGAATTATGACCGTTGGATTACTGACAATTTACGAAAGTGCAGGATGCAGGTAGTTGAGAGCACCATGCCTGTGAGGCAGGACCAAAATTGTCAAATTCTGATAAAGAGCTTTACATTTTATCTTTCTATTTAATAAATTAAACAAAATAATAAAATCTACTATTTCTCCTCAGAAGTTTGAGTTAACTTTTATACTTTTAGTAAATTTTCTATAGTTGGAGGTGGGTTCATGGATTCTATAGCTAACAATCAATGAGAAGGAAAAAACATTCATAACTGAATCACAATGCTGCATGGTTGAAGGAAGTAATTATTATTAAATTATGGGTTATATAACTTGAAAAATGTTTCTGATGTTCCCAAAGCTTGTAATTATTTCTGTAATTACTACAATAAACTGCTTGTAATCTAAAGATAGTTGAGTTTTGCTTTTCATTGTTGAAATATCCAGGTATAATCTGCTTCTCTTCATTGATTTTACCCATTTCTTATTGGACTCCTATTTCTACTTTTATTCTGAAACGTTTTCCACTCAACTATTTTCATCCTTCATTCGATTTTTCTCTTTTAAAAAAATCATGAGAAAGACGTACCGTACGAGCTCAACCGAACTCATCCAATTTGCATAAAGCTTGGCGTGATAGTAGACCTTGATCTCTATAGAATCGTGTGAAGTACGAGCATTATGGTATAATGCCTTTTGGTACCTAAAGTACACGCAAAAATAAAATCAGATGAAGGATGACTAAATACATGGAAGTGCGTCGGGACCGTAATACGGCAAATTGTGGGGGCGTTAAAATATTAAATAATACTTTTGATAAAGTGGATACTTTCAAATATTTAGGATCAATATTAACAGATGAAAATCATATTCACGAAGAAATTAAATGTCGACTAAAAGCAGGGAATTCGTGTTACTATTCGGTTCAAAATCTCTTGTCGTCGCGAATTCTGTCGAAAAATTTGAAGCTTAAAATATATAAAACGATAATCATGCCTGTTGTTCTGTATGGTTGCGAAACATGGTCACTTACTCTGAGGGAAGAACATAGACTGAAAGTATTTGAGAACAGGATCCTGAGACGAATATTCGGACCCAAGAGGAACGAGAATGGGGAATGGCGGAAACTTCATAACGAGGAACTACATAGTTTATACGGTTTACCCAACATTGTTAGGGTCGTCAAGTCTAGGAGGCTTAGGTGGGCAGGTCATGTAGCTAGAATGGAAGAAAGTAGAAACGCTTTCAAAGCCTTGACTGGAAGACCCATAGGAAAACGACCATTAGGAAGACCTAGGCGCAGATGGGAGGATAATATTAAGATGGATCTCGCAGAGATAGGAATACAAAGTAGAAACTGGATGCAATTAGCTAAGGATAGAAGTCAGTGGAGAGCTTTTGTGAACGCGGCACTGAACCTGCGGGTTCCATAGGCCATAGAGTTAGTTAGTTAGTTAGTTAGAAGGATGATTCTTTTTACGATTATGAGTAAGTTACAACTAGTTTAAATTAAGGTCTGTAACGTGACGTTCAAACCAGTTAAATACAACATTACGAGCTTCAGCGCGCCTTTGTTGTAGGCTAAAATGTGTTAGGTACATTTTGCCAGCCCCTCACCTTGGAATTTCGAAACAAAACCTATGCCAATCGTTTGTGCTACGTTTGTACCGGAATGTACCGCAAAAATTTTCGTTTGTACCACTTCCATTAAAAAGTTATAAGAGCTTTAAAGTTGGCGGCTGGGGAAACGGCAGCCCCCCATCTTGGAATTTCTTAACAAAACCTATGCCAATCGTTGGTGCTACGTATGTTCCGGAATGTACCGCAAAAATTTTCGTTTGTACTACTTTCGGTCAAAGGTTATAAGAATTTAAATGTTGTGGCCCCCACCTTGGAATTTCGATACAAACCTGTCAATCGTTCGTACTACGTTTGTACCGGAATGTAACGCAAAAATTGTTGGTGTACTACTTCTAATACAAAGATATGAGTTTTCAAACTCGGGGGCTGCCGTTTCCACAGTCTCCCCACCTTTGAATTTCGAAATAAAGTTACGTCAATCGTTTGTACCGGAATGTACTGCAGAAAATTTCGTTTGTATAAAGTTCTTTCGATTTTTCATCCACCACCTTCGAACATCTATGTGTCATCTAAGTCATACCTAGATCAAAAGTAGTCCCCATCAGCATCGAACCCCTTCTGTCAACGTTCAGAAGGCCATGGATTCCATCGCAGTAGAACGTGGTGAGCCGTGAAGTGAAAAAGGTTACAACTGCGTTTTGCACCTCTACTAGAGATTTGAACTGCGTCCTGTAAGATTATTGTCCAAATACTGAAACAGGTGGTAATCGAACGGTGCAATGTCCGGGAAGTATATCAGATGCAACTGTGTTTCCCATCCAAGGCGTAGGAAGGTGTTCCGGATCATCACTTTCGGTACTGATATAAACAACTGTTAGTCTGTTATAGAACATATACATTTTCATTGATGAAGCTCTGAACATAGTAATTCCTAATACAACTGATCGGAGGATATTTCATATTTAGGCTGGATTGTAGTCAAGTTATAAGAGACACGGAGATATAAACTTGCGCCTGGGGTTAATGACTAACCCACTATGGCAATTATTTAATATGTTCAATCCTGACATATGAAAAGAAAAAGTTCCCATAAATGCAGATCATTTTTGTTATACTTTTCAAAGAAAACTCTAGAAATCTACAAATGAATAAAGTACAAGGTAACCGGAAAGAAGTTCTTGCTGCTTTTGACGTACTGTCAATCATGCGCTTACAGAGAGGAAATGAAATAACACACGTACCTGCCAAGCGATCGGAAGTTAATCTGATCGTCGATCTTTAGTAACACAGGCTCAATGCGCACGCATAGGAGTCATAACTCGTGTAGTGTCGAAGAGAAATGTGAGAATCGTAGCAGTTTGTTCGTATGTTTTTTTTTTTGTCTTTTTGTATGACTTCAAAGTGGGCCTGTTAGATGTTGCATCTAGTCTCCACATGTGTTAGGTAGGCATTTGGAAAGAATGCTCTGAACTAGAGGTATTACTTCAGAAGTTTCGTTCGGGAGATATGAGCCTTGCTTATGAACCTTGCAGTGAAGAACTACATACGTTGGACTAAGAGGCCCTGAAAGCAGCAATCGGAGAGGGCAGTGCTGTAACTTGTGATGAACTTGCAGACAGATTCCATGTTTCCGCTGAAGAAATTAGACTACACCTGCATGGGATAGACTAGTCATACAGATTAAGCAAGTGAGCACCCCGCAAATTGTCGGCAGCAATAAGGAACAACGAGCGACAACCTATTTGTCCTTGCTCACTCGACACCTGAACACACCCACATTTCTTCACTTATTCACTGGTGACGAGAAGTGTGTTCTCTATGCCACTTCCACGCGTTTCAGATATTGGTTTTTGTCATGTGACCCTGTTCTTCACACCTCAAGACCACCTCTGCTTCCTCGAAAGTATATTGTAAAACTTTGTCTCATATAGGTTGTAGGTAGAGCATTTAATAAAAAGAGCGTCCGGAATCGACTCCCACTACCAGTTTTATTATAAAAGCTTCCACTATAAAAATATTTTCACAAAATACTATACAAAATAATCTCTCTAATATGAAAGGTTAGAAATAGATAGTCTTTGACCGTAAGGTCGCAGACAGGATCTCCACAGAGCCCCGTAGCAGGCTAAGCGGCTGAGGTTAGGATTCCCAGACAGAGCCCCGCAGCAGGCTAAGCCAGGAGATAGGATAGGCGTCGTCCCGTAGCAGGCTAGAGGCCTGGGGTTAGGTTACTCCAAAAGTCCCGTAGCAGACTAGAGGAGGGTCACCAGAAAACTGGTCTGGAGTTATCTTCATCCATCAAATTTATAGGGTCCTTTGGGTGGCGGCGGCGCTGCTGCTCCGATGTCGTCTTCTGCTCCGTGTGAGGGGCCAGAAAGTCGTCTGCATGTGACTGTAGATCCATCTGGTGGGAGATTCTCTTGCCGAACCACGTGGTGGTGTTTGTAAACACTGATGCATGGAATTGTTTGTTTACAACATCACATAGGATATTACAATAGGCCTATGCTTTCTGTATGGTTGACTTATCGCCAAGGAATGTATTACGAGCTTCCACCTGGTCAGACTATCACTGCTAACCTCTTCTCTGAGCAATGGCAAAGGGTGTATACAATGCATTGTGTCAGAAGAAGCGAGCATTGGTATATCGCAATTATGTGCTGTTCCTGTATGACAATGACATGCCACATATGGCAAAGAAAACCCGGGAGACTCTTCAGCAATTGACTGGGAGTCACTGTACTATGCACCGTATTCACTGGACCTTGAGCCAGCATATTATCACCTGTTTCGTTGCCTTGACTACCGTTTCCTTGGGAGATCCTTCTCAAATGAGGGAGACATGTGGAACGCACTCACGGACTTCTTTGCATCGAAGACCTCCGACTTTTATCACCAGATGCAACTGCAAGAACGTTGGCAAAAGATGTTGGATGCTCTTAGATATTACTTCTATACTTAAAGGTACGCCCACTGTACTTCTCTTTGATGATCACTGCTCTAGAACGGCAACAACGTTTTTGGTTGTCTCGTATCACATCGCTTTTAGAAATTGATTTTTCGAAAGGTTTTTCTAACTTATTTCATTATGATATTGCACTCTTTTATACTCTTGTCAAGTTTGTTTGTGACATATTTCCGTATGTTTATTGCGAACTGTTGGTCTGAACTGAGTTACTTTACCTAGGTATACAGGGTGTTCAGAAAGTAACTATGCAGTGCCATGTTGTGGTGTGCTAAATAATGACTGATATGATTTTCAATTAATAATACAACATTTTCTCGACCAGGTATTTGTATTTGTTCACAGGTCCGGTTTGATTGAAGACCAACGTCTTATGTGACATCATTGTGATCCAGGTTATCATGCTGACGATTGAAAAATGAGTGTTTCTTGTGGAGCATGTGTTCCGCAATGGAGACAAGTTTTCCTGAGCAGTAGAAGCTGCATTTACAGCAAAGTTCCCAGAAGTGAAGATGCCTAACCGCAATCCTATACGGAATCTCATCACCAAGTTTCGAAAGTATTGACATAGGTTTGTTTATGAAATTCCAAGGTAGTGGTGCTCCCGTTGTTACCGTCCTCACTTCCAGACTCTTATAACTTTGTACCGGAAGTGGTACAAACGAATTTTTTTTCGGTACATTCCGACACAAACGTAGCACAAACAATTGATATAGGTTTTGTTTCGAAATTCCAAGGTAGAGGGGCTGCCGTTTACACAGCCTCCACTTCCAGACTCATAACTTTGTACCGGAAGTGGTACAAACGAAAATTTTTGCGGTACATTCCGGCACAAACGTAGCACAAACAATTGGCATAGGTTTTGTTTCGAAATTCCAAGGTGGGGAGGCTGGCGAAATGTACCTAAATTTGTTCTATTATCTGTTCGGTTTTAGCTTTAAACTGTGATAAAGAAAGCCAAAGCAACTAAAGTATGCTGATTTACCTTTACCCACAGACGTTTGTATTTCTCCGCAAACTAGTTTCCAATTTTAATTAGTATTTTTACTATGAAACAAGCGTCTAAAATTACGACATTGTTATAAGCGAAAAGAATATAATACAGATTATCAAACGATACTGCAATCGAAAATGCTTAATGAAATAATAGAAGTATTATATTTAATTATGCGCACGGATTATGGCGCCAATTCAACTTGTATGTGGAGCTCCTTCGTGGATAAGCGGTTAGCGTACGCGCCTTAGGCACGGGAGACCCGGGTTCGATTCCCGGCGGGAGCTCAAGTGGTTCGGAATCCGCGTTAGTCAGTAGGTCCACGTTTCATATAGCCACGGTGCTGAAAGGGGCGTTAAACTCAAAATCAAGTCAAGTGAAGTAAACTTGTATGTGTGTTCTGTTGTTAAAGCTTTTATGAATTCTGGTCCCTTGAGTGTAGTGGTAAAACTTAACACGCGAAACCTTCTCATAATTGTAAAAAAAAAAAAAAAAAAAAAAGCTTTGCTAAATGTGTTTTATAAATTCTACTTACTAACCAAACTCAAAGGATATTTTGTTTCCTTCTTTCCTTTCTGTTTTTAACTTTTCGACTTTTTTTCCTGCTGCAGGTACTCCGCTGGACACAGGATTGTAAAAATGCGAATGTATAACTTGTTTCTCTCTGTGCGAAAGTGGAAATGATGCAACCATAGTTTTAAACAAGTGCAAGATGCAAATAATTACGTATGTTTATACTATCTCGATTTAAAGATAACCCGAACAGATTTTAGGAAAGATCAACGGCAACTGAAATTATCCCTGATCCATACGCAACCCACAAAACTCCAGTGTATGCCGGGCTTGCATATATATTCTGGGCTTCTGTTACAGATATTTCTGTATACTCAAGTCATGCCAAATGTTAATTGTTTACAAATTCTTTCTCTCTATAATAACTATTTATAATTGCTATTGTTATGAATAGTGAATCACTGTATTTGAACGTACAAATTGAAAATACAAAAATAAAATAAACAATAAGTAGATAAAAAATAAATAGTGATTAATTCTATCCTATATTCTAAGGGAAGCAATTCTTACTTGAATAGGGGGCGCGGTGGCTCAGTGATAGAGCGTTCTCCTCCGGTGCTTGGGGTCTCTGGTTCAATCCCAGCTTGCGCCGTGTATATTTTGTGATAGACAAACACCGTGCTCGTGGGTTTTGTCGGGGTTCTTCCGTTTCCTCCCACTTTCTTCATTCCATTATTTCATTCATTTCTCATCATCACCGTCTCCTTTAGCCTAACCGGCATAACCATGGGACGTAAAACTCAAAGATTTCATTTCATTTTTCTTACTTGAATATTTGTAAATTTTCCTTCAAAATCAGGTCTAACAATTTTCGTGAAAATTAGTTTTCTACCATTGTCGACCCTAAAAGTTTTCATGAAGAGTGTCAAATCTTCCTTTTCGAGTACGAGAAAGTTATTTTACTACATCAAATTTTGTGAAAACTCTAGCTTGGGACGTTTATAATTATATTAACTTTAGGGAGGAACACTTAGAGCTTAGCTCACGAATCTCTTCCGCGATTCTAATTCTTCGTAGGCGTCAATCGCGGCAGAGATTCGTGAGTTAAGCTATAACAAATTTCCTAGAATAAATAAATTATAATTTTCGATCCTAATAACAACTCTTCTTAATTGAGGCAAGTCTTCCGTTTTGGGGTACGAGAAAGCGATTAATCTGCATATCCTACATATGTTGGCCGCCATTGGTTTCACTGAATTTCATCGGTTTCATTCAGTTGTCGGTTCATTCTTAGTAAGTGATGAACTTACAAGTAACAGTTTTGAAGGAAAAATCTATTGTGAAGTAGCTGTGTATTAGATGTGAAGTGACCATGTGATAATTGTGTAAACTCTTAACTTAATTCGCTAAATTCAATTATTTTATTAAATTACATTATTAAAGACAGAATCATGAACTCTTGAAAATCCGAAGAAATAAAAACTTTGATCAAGATTGTACATTCCCAGACAGTCTTTGTAAACACATATTTGTTAATAAACTCGACTAGTTTCCTCATTGCCTTTCCGCATACCTTTAAGCATAGCCTGATACTTCCTCATTCATTGAACTCCTAAGTCATCATTCTTCAGCCACACAAAACCAAGGAGGACACATCAACAGGGGGTATTCGCCACGAAGTTGAGGAAGGTGCAGGATCATTGGAGAGAAGCAGATCCCACCGTTGGAGGACGATCGACTCCATGCCTAAAGAATACAATTCTGCCTAATTGAGAGAGTGCGACACCGCTAATCGAGAAATTTATAAGAGAAGATCGGCAAAGGACTATGAATGAAGAGGTAGCTCATCAGCATCCGATCAGGAAAATCTGCAAATCATATCAACCATTATTCACCTAGTTCCAATAAATATGTCGATGTTATGTATCATTGTAAAAGTGCAAGATAGGTTATAGTTATTTTTGATCGCACTGTATTTTTTTTACAAGAAATACTACAAAAAATAAACAATGATGTGTAATGTGTAATGTGTAGTTATTGAACTCATTGATATCATTTGTGATAGAGATGCAAGGGCTCGGAAAGAACCGGCTTTTTTGAAAAAAACTCGGTTTTTTCTGCTTCGCTTTTTTGCTTCGGAAATTTTGGACTTTTTTCAAAATTGTGCTTTAAATTGATAAAGCAGACTTTGTTTCGCTTCTCTATAACACAAAAAGTCATTTAATTGATTGTTGATGCCGATAATAATATAAAACCTCAAAAATAAACCATGCATTTCGAAAAGATATTTCAAACAATTTTTCTTCAACATATTTAAGTTATGAATTCCAAAGGATTAACCAATGTATATGATAAGAATTTTTTAACCTCCTATATACAAAAGTAAGCAGGATTGGCAAGAAACATGGTTGTTTTTGAAAATGTCAAAAACCCGTTTTGGGGGGGAAGTTTAAACCGTTTTTTTTTTGTTTAAACCAGGTTTTTTGATTTAGATATTTTGCGTTATGTATTTATATTACATATTCACAGAAATAAGTTTGTTTCGCCTTGGTGTTATTATGCAACAACGGGGTTATGCTGGAAGTGGTCCCACAAGCTTAAAGAAGTCCGGTCAGTAAATTTTTTAAATTGAGAAACTCTCGCCCTAGCCATCGGGAAAATCTCGTCATCATTTTAAATGTAAAACAATAACGGGAAAATCCTGTTATTGCTTTGCATGTAAAATTTAAAGGTCAACGTATCATAATCAGTACGCTAAAACTGAGGTATTAAATTACAAATTTAGTATGCAGATATCATTGAAAGTCCAATCCAAGCTAATGTTGGAAGCTACGTAAGCAATCGATAAATTTTGCCAATTTCTATCAATATATTTAAGCAACCTTGGTTTCTTTATAAAACAGCAGGCATTCAGGCATGCAGAAATATACAATTTGGTTTCGTTTCGTATGTTTAGGCTTAACATCCTTACGTAATACCGAGGTTATCAAGAAGACTTTCGCTTAAAGTGACATCCGAACCGCTACTTGGTTTACGCATGAAAGAAGGGTTGTGGTTCGAGCGAGAATTGAACATGGGACACCTTGATTAAACGGTGAAAAGGAAATAAAACTAACGCAGATGGTTTGATATGTGGAAACGTCACCATGAAGTTCACACGATTCGCATTTTTCGTTCTTTTTATTTTTTTGGTTTAAACCAATTAAAAAAACAGCTGGTGTAAACCAGCCAACCCTAAAAGTAATACTTCTTTTAAAAAAAAACTAGCAAAATTCTATGTAGAATTTTTACTTCAAAATATTCCATACCCTCTTTTTGGAACAAAATAAAATTAAAATGAAACATAAGAGAAATACTTAGATTTATATGATACACTTAAAGGCTGCACATCTAGAGCTTTTGGTTCTGTATATTCTTGACATTCTACAGTTAAGTTTATATAACCACCATCACGCTTTACCCAGTCCTCAAGTTTTCTAAATTTTTAAGAGGGATTCAACATATAATTACGGAACTCCCCCTACAAAAAGAAGGACTACGGGATATATTTAAGCTAAATACAACTGCACAACAAACATAACTGAGTGGTTAGCTTTTGCGCTTCTATCAGGAAGTCCGGGATTCAACCAAGCATTCGACCATTCTGACGAAGCTTTTCTTCATTCCATCTGTGAATGTAGAAATAGTGCGTGTACTGTGAGTTGGCCGACTTCCTTTCTTATTGTTTTTAAATCGTTATTATTACTAATTAACAGCAGTGACGGTTTTGCGAAGGTTAGGGGGGCGGTCTTTCGAACTGAAGCCTGTTCCCCAAAGTTACGGAATGTCTAAAACAAATGAAATATCTATTAGTTATGCCTTTACTCATAAACTTTAAGCTGCCGTCAAATAAAAATTACGAATGTTTAGAAAAACTAAACATTAGTAAGAAAAATCCCTCCCAAAATACTTTTGTAAATCCGCCACTGATTCTCAGTATAAAATGATCTTCAAGGTTGTATCCGGAAGATTATTGCTAAATATATAAACGAAACGAATTATTAGTTATGCCTGTACTCATAAACTTCAAGCAGCTCCCAAATAAAATTAGGACTTTTTAAAAAACGAAACAATCAGAGAAACTCCTCCCAAAGTACTTTTCTAAATCCGCTACTGATTATTTGTATAAATTGGTATTCAAGGTTGTATCCTGAAAATTATTGCTAAATCATTGCACAGCTGTAGTATAACAGAAATGTGAAGTACTACGGTTTGACTGATATATTGAAAAACGTACGCTTTGACGGATATATAGAAAAACGTAAGTTTAACTTTTGCGGTAGAAGCTAGAGTACTAAGCTCTTAGAAATGAAACACGGATGACAAACTAAAATGATCTAGAGAAGAAAAAATGTCGATAACTTAAAAGGTAAAATAAAGTTAAATAGCCTCTAAAATTGCCCTCAAATACTACATTCTTCGTGTTAGCTTTAATTCGTAAAGCATGTGCTTCATCCATCTTGATGGTGAATTTCAGAGTGAAATATGGCATTTAGGTCATGGAATTCGTATCTAACTATAGAATATACTATAAGAAAGCTATTTAGATAGAAAAATCATGAAAATTAAAAAAGCCAAAGTTTCCAAAATTCTCGCTTTTTTTCGAAAAAAGCCGGCTTTTTATGTGAAAAAAACCATCGATTCAAAAAAGCCGGCTTTTTTGCATCTCTACATTTGTGATACAATAATCTTTCGTCTTCCTTAAACGTCTTAGCGCAAAACCACTACAATATTACGTTCTTTGAACGTCTACGCATAATTTGAACTTAAAAGCACCCATTTAAAAAACTTTTGTTGTTGTATGCTAAAAAGAGTATACTTCCGGGGTGGTTTCGTATAAATTTAATGAGTATCTGGTATTAGTGTTTGGAGCCAGACCATGACATTTTCAATGGATGATAGTGTTAATCAGAGATAGGCATATTACCTATCCCTCACTCACACTCATTCTCAATCAATTCCCAAAAACTCATCCGCCCTCACGTTCTCATCCTCACTCACACTCACCCGCCCTCACATTGAAATATTATTCTCACGCTCTCACACTCATTCACACACATTCACCCGCTGTCACCCAGAAATATTATTCATGCTCTCCCCCTGAATCTTCTCCCTCATACTCACCCCCCCACCCTCAATCAACTCACTCACACTCATACTCACTTGCAGTCACACTCAAATATTGTTGATGCCGTCACCCCTCATTCACATTCAACCTCAATTGACTCCATCATACTCACCCTCACACTCATCTACCAAAATGAGGGTGAATGAGGGTGAGGGCAGGCCTCTTGAGGGCAAAAGTGGCTGAGGGTGCCCATCTCTGTTATTAACAGTGTAACTGAGTAGTACACTTTTCTTCACGTACAGTTTCGTAACGTGTAGATTGATTTAAAGGAAAATATTTGATCGCGCATTTTTCGTTGACTGACCCACTTTATACGAAGTTAGTGTCCTATCTTTAGTTTAGGTAGGCTATGTAACCAAACTATTGGGGTAACCAAAGAAAGTGGAAAATTAAATTGAACTTTAAAAAATAAGTATGAACCGACTTTTAACAAGCACTAAAAGGAAGAAAATAAAGTTTCTATTTTAAAAATGAACAGACTTCAGAAAGACCTAAAACGGTACTACTATCAACAAAAAATTGTTAGGTCTGTGCCAAGTTAAACAAATTAAAGCCTGACAAAATTACTATTGAAACTATAATTTTATATTAGTCATTAGGCTTGGCACAGACTTTAACCTCTTTTTTTTTATTGATAATAGTAAGGTTTAAGCGCTTATTAAAACTATGTTCTCCTTCTTTAGTACTTTCAAATTATTTTCTAGTTTTTAGTGCGTTTTTAAAGTTGGGTAATATTTTCTATAAAAGTTTTTTATCGAATTGTTGGTGAAGTAAACAAATAATGCAAGGTTTCAATAGTTAGTAACAAATTTATATACTTTACACGGGCAGAACCCAACATCAGTAATCAAACATTCTTTTGTGTATGAGCTATATATTGATGAAACATAAACAAACTTTTCATACATGCTCTCAAAGAATGCTCAAAAAGAAATTATGCCACTAGTAAACAATTGTCTCTACATTATTTCAAGAGAAAAACTTTTCAAATACAAAATATATACAAAATCTTTAAAGCAGTTTTCCAAATTAATCGTTAAAAAAGAATTAGTCCAACATTAAACAACTCTTCTTAGAATAATTATAGAAAAACGAGTCATACTATTACTACATGTCCCAGCTTAAACTAAACGTAGATAAACAAAATTGTTCGAGTTCTACCGCTATTCAAAAATATGATTGGCTAATGATGTGTCATTCCCACTTTCACACAAGGAGGAGTAAATTATACTTGTGCAGTTTGACAATCCTCTGCCGTGTGGAGAATTTGTAGCACTCTCGAAACCAGGTTTCATGTCAATTACCTTTCCACGTAAAAGCGGAACATATCTACACAGTTGAATTGGCGCCACAATCGCTGTGCATTATAAATGTATAGTTCTATTTCATTACGCATACTTGATGGCAGTATTTCAAATAATCTGTATTATATTTTTTCATTTATAATAATGTCGTAGATTTATGTGGATGTTTCATAGAGGAAGTAATCAAAAGTGATGAACTTTTTGCGGACGAATATAAGCAATAAAAAACAGAGTTCTTTAGTTACACGTGGCTTGTTTGAACCGATTTAGAAGTAAAGCCGAGCAGATAATAATTTGTAGAATTGTTAATGAAAGATTTTGAGTTGAGTTGATTTTGATTGTAACATCCCTTTCAGCAGCGAGGCTATATGAGACGAGACCTACTGATTAACGTGGAATCCGAACCACATGAGCTCCCGCCGGGATGATTTAAAAAAAAAAAATGAAATATGAACAAATTAATTAGAACTGTTTTTGAGAAATTCGTCCTAACGAAATCACTCCACCAGTAAACTATTCTTTCAGTATTTTCTTTAAACATAAATGTTGCCATATTAAAGAGTTATTAATCATATACTCTGGAAGAAATGCATTTATGAGTAAATGGTAGGAATTCAGTTGGTGCACAATAAAGCAGAAAAATGAAATATATTTTAGTCACTTCAACTAAAAGCCTGTGGAACGTACCGGACATGTTACAGAATGTTCAAAAACATACATTACTCACCTAATTAGCACGTGTAACTACCACGAAAAGTCACAAAAGCATCTGTTCCAGGTGATAGCCGGACATCAAAACGCTGAATATTTGTCTCGAATCATGCTAAAAAGTAGACCCAAAGAACTGTAGGTAGCAAGTCGGGAAACAATAGATACAATTTTTGTAATTAGGCAAATGATGGAAAATACCAAGGAGAGAAGAAAGAATTTCACGTAGTGTTTATCGACCTGGAGAAAGCTTATGGCAGAGTATCACGTCAGGGGATCTGGAGATAAATGAAAACTATAGATGTGTCAGGAAGTACCGCACAAGGTATGTATGAAGAAGCTAGAATAAAAGTCGAGAGCAGCGTAGGGTCCATGGGCTGTATATTTATCAGAATCGTATTACATACAGGATATTCCTTGAGCTCATATGTATTCAGCCTAGTTATGATGTCCTCTATCTGAAGGTATAAAAGACGCATCATCACCTTGGTGTATGCTCTTTGCAGAAGACGTTATCTTATGCAATATCAACAGAGGAGAGTTAGAAGAGATATTAGAAGAGAGGAGAAGAGCTTTGGAGACAGAGAATTTAAAATCAGTACAAAGAAAATAGAATAAATAAACTTCGGACGGGATGCAATGGAAACCGTACAGATAGAAGAACAAGGTCTAAAGAAGATAGAGGCATTTAAATATCTATGTTCCATTGTGAATAAGGATGGGAGTTTAGATACGAAAATATAGCATAGAATGAGGGTGGATGGATGAACTGGAAGAAGATCTAAGGTATTCTTTGCTATGAAAGGATAAGTTCAAGGTGAAGTGAAGAGTCTACAAGACCGTAGTGAGACTCGCAATGCTGTACGGAACAAGAACTTGGGAATCAAGAAGGTGCAAGAAGAGAAACTACATGTGGCCGAAATTAATGTGCTCAAATGGATGTGTGATATTATCAGATTGCATAATACCAGAAACGAAAGGATAAGAGCCAGCATTAAAATAAATGAGATATCGAAGAACAAGAGAAAAGATTACAGTGGTAGGGTCATTTTATGAGAAGAAATGGTGACTACGTCGGCAAGAAAATGGGAAAAATAGACGAAGTAGGAGGCAAACGAAGAAGACTAAAAATATTATATGACTACAGGTTTAAAAGAAAAGGGGCTAATGAAGGATGATGTTTGAGAGCGAGTAAGATGGAAGTGAATCTTCAAAAAATCGACCTGGCGTAAGTGGGAAAAGACAGAGGAAAAGAAGACAAGTTTCATTTTCTTACTTCTTCATTTAACTACGATGTCCTATTTATTCTAGTAAACATGTAACTATCATCTGTGGGAATGTATGTAAGCATCAAACTATGAAAAAACATTGTTAATCGATTATTAAGAAGCGGAAATTTATATTCTGTGTACCGAAATGCTCTCATATGACAATTCCATACATGTACAGTCTTACTTTTAAAATATTTTCTCAACTCTAATGTGCAGGGAGAGAATTATGTTTCTGTAGTTCAAAATCGGAAGGGATGTATAGGGATAATGTGCTGATATTCATTGTGCTATAGGATTTAGATTTACAGAGCAAAGGGAATGGGAATATATTACCTGGCGTGCGAAATGAAAGAAAGAATTAAAATACAGTATATAAAGAATATTTGATGGAAGGTAAGAGAGAAAGGTTTCAGTGGGTTTTTGAGCACAGTACCTTACATGTTTTGAGTTGACTCCCTCATGTTGGCTTCTTACGAGGTCTCGACTTCGCTGTTGTCTCTGCAGGACTTAGGCTAGCTAAACAGTTCGAACGGAAGGTCTGACGGAACAGATTTCCGAAGTGGACTCCTCGGCTTCTGATTTTTAACTCCACTTGTTTGGTTCCTCGACGGACTCCCACTTAGACGGAAGCTCGAGACCAAGTCCTGAGGTAGTCTCTTGACAAGTTAAGTTCTTCTCGACTTCTCCATTATCGGACTTAGATACTTCCTCGGCGATCGTTCTGGGGTTTATAAACAACCAGGAAATTTAAACAAAAGATTGCAATAATATATTTCTAAATCAGGGAAAAAGAAAATTCTACACGCTTGGACATGAAAAAGAGTTGTTTGGTTGATTTGGAGTCTAACATCTCGTTCAGTTTCAAGGTTATATGAGACATGGACCTACAGCTTATTATTGGATTTAAAACACGTGACTTCTCACAGGGAATCGAATAGAGGTCTCCCATGTAGATGGCGGATAGCAAACAATACAGTCACGAGAGAGTTCATAAGAAAGAGGAAATTGTTTGTTCATAACGAAGAACAAATCTTTATTTATTTATTTATTCAGAAATTCGTTACACAAGATATGACATAGATCTTCACATAATTTCCACGTTCTTTATTGTCTAGACGAACAGATACAGGGTATTCTCAATTTAGAAATTAGATGTCCTTGGTGATCGAATACTTGACACTAGAAAGGAAACTTGAATTATTTAGCTTGAACTAAGGTCTTCATCGGTAAAAGATGCAAGATTCACGTTTATTTCATTTAATTCTATTCACCAAGGCAGAATAGGAATACTGGGCTTTTCAGAAAGAAATGAAATTTTTGAGTTTTACATCCCACGCTTATGCCGGTTACGCGAAAGGAAAAGCTGATGATGAGAAATGAGTGAAATGGTGGAATGAAGAAAGTGGGAGGAAACAGGATAACCCCGAGGAAACCCAGGCACACGGCGTTTGTCCACTACAAAGTTCACTTGGCACGAGCTGAGATCGAACCCGGGACTCCAAGCACCAGAGGTGAACGCTCTACCACTGAGCCATCGCGGCCCCTGCTTTTCAAAAAAGGTAAGGGTAGTTAGTCTTCTGAACAACTACGTAAATCCAATGGTTTAGATCAGGTGTGGTCAACCATTTTAAGGTTTAAGGGCTACTGTTCATTTCGGAAATCAGTGGTAATCTGTTTATCTTAACTTTCCATTAAGATAAATAGTTTATATTATTGTAGTGGCATCAGAGACGTCATATGGGAAGGGCAGGAAAGCAATTCCCCCGTCTGAGTTTCACAACCACATGTTTTTCTTAATAAATTGTATACTAATATAGGCTACTAATAAAAAAGTGGAACTCTTATATCAATGGACAATCTTGCCTTCCCCCCTTGGCAAAATCTGAAATGGCGCTACTATGTAGCATGTATATTGCTGACGTTGAATATTTTCATAAGTATTCATCTTCCCATTCTTTGTGCCTCTTGGAAGACCCTTCCACAAGACTGGTGTAAATTTACTTATAAAACACTAAAAAGCAAAGGAATAGACTGAAAGATCTGATACTGTAGCGAAGTCATATGGCATAACAAAACCACACGCTACTTTCAGCTAGTATTTATAATCACGTGGAGTCAAGACTTACGATTGGAAACTTTCGAGATGTCTCAATGTTGCCATCTGAAAGCTATTGTAGAGCGTTCTAGAGGATTTGCGAATAGAAGCTAGCTCTTTCAGTCTTTGGAAAGTAACTGCCAATTGGTCTTCTAGAGCAGGGTTTCTCAACCTGGGGGTCGCTAAGATAAGCGGAAGAGATAAAAATAATTAGAATCTAATACCGGAAAATATTTTGAATTTTGTTCTGACAGGCATATTTTTATTTTATACATACTGTTAAGAACAACAAAAAGTAGGTCTACTAAACACTTTCAAGATCTGCAGACTTGTTAAAAATCAATTTAAATGAAAGAGATACGATATGAAACTAGTAAGAACTACATATTGAAATATCAGAAAAATACATGCAACAAAACCTGCATATTGAAATACAATTAAAATTGAACGCTAATGAGATACCTGAGCACGGCGTGATTTCACTAATGTGACAATGTCCGGTTCAACCTTTGTGACGCACATTATCAAGTCATTTTCAACTTATAAATTTCTTGTTTTAATGCTTACCATGGAAGGAAAACCACATAGGTATAATTAGTACTTTCGCACAGATACCGATTTCGGAATTATTACTTTTAAAGCAGCAGATACCAGACCAGGATATTCTTCTCTTCTTCTCACCCAGAACTTGTCCAAGTCTTCGTTACAGAAAACTAGTAGCAAGGATTTATCGGTTTTAATCCATTCGCTTTTAGGGAAGTTACTGCATCCACCATATACAAGAAATGGTTTCTACTATTATAGAAATAGATGGATATCGTGAGATCTCCACAATAGGTATATTAAAAATCCCACACAAGGTTATTACAAACCAGATATTATAAGGGGCTCGCTGGCAAGATGATGTGATAAAATGGAGGTCGTGATAGGAAATAGGTTAAGAACCACTGTTCTAGAGGTTATGTAGACAGAGTCGTCAGTTCATAGTCCGCTAGAGGGAATCATAAAACAATAAACATGCTCTATACGGAGAGTATGACGCAAACCACCTATTGTTAGAGCGCAAAATCAATGTTAAAAGATGTTTCCCATTATCCCTTTTAGTTTTCTCTATGTACAGGGTGACCAATAATTATGTATGTGATGTTACAAAGACTGCGGTAATGAAATCAGTAACATAACTTGAACATAAACACATTACTTTCATTTTTTTTACAAGAATTTTAGTCTCTGCTCTCCATACCAAGGTCAACCAATACACTATCCAAATTGATACATGCCTGGAGACAAAGAGTAACGTTGTCACAAACAAACTCGAACTGGTATCCTGTGGAACTTTTCTGTGATAGCTTCCCGTCGAGCGATCCGGTAGTTTCGTTCAGTCCCACGTAAGTCTACTCTCAAACTACAAAGTGTTGCCATATCGAAACTTTTTTCTCCAGAATTACAAATACCACAGTCAGTCAATCATTATATACATAATTATGGGCCACCCTGTAGATCAATATTGAAAACAAAACTAATAGCGTATTTCTATTACTCCTGCTTTTAGTACAGTTAAGGATGGAGATAAAATACATTCTTGGAAATGCGGAATCCATTGCAGAGAATGCTTCTCGCTAAATATTCCACTCAACGTTACATCTAGAAATGGTTTATTTCTACCATTTCTGCTTTGAATACTATCTCCATGAAGAAACTTGATTCCACACTTTTGACTCTACATCCTGACCAAAATTGATTCTGATTCATCAAGTAGTTCTTGAGATCTTGTTCTTCCCGGATGGACTCACAGACAGACAGAGTAAATATATGAAGGAGTGTTAGGTCACCCAAACCTTAAAAATGGTTGCAATAGTAAAATTATCCTTTCCTCCACTCATGCTGGTGGAATTTTAAAAATTCATGTAAATCGAATGACATAATTATTTAGAAATATCAACCGAAGTTTAAAAAAATGATTAATTATATGAAATACTCACTCACTGGAGTCAAATTTTGTCGAAATAATTCATAAATACTTTCTCATTTTTATAGCTGTTATAGACAGACTGTTGTTTTTCAAATACAACTACTTTCTTTAATATAACGTTGTTACCATACTATATTGATATAGACTCACTGCTTTCCATATTATGTCAAAGCCATAAAGCAGTTCTCGCTTAACCCCATTCCTTCAACTTGCTTTTTGTTCAAACTCTTCTCGCTTGAAAGCAATTTTGCATTACCATTTCTCTCTCTCTCCTCTCTTTCTCATTCTCCCTTTATCTCTCTCTCTCTCTCTCTTTCTGTTCACCAGTTTGGTAGGCTCCGCCCCTATTTTAATCCCATTATCGTTAAAGCTCTTAGCAACGCTCATGCTCTCTGAACCACACGACAATCACCGAGTAATTAAGTCATTTGGGTTTTATTCCTCAGTTTACACTGCATATTCGCTGAATGCAAATTATTTACGAGAAATGTTCCAGAACTAATTACTTACTAGGGTAATTAGCAAGCTAGTAAGGGTAATGATTCGCAGCCCCTTAACATGGATAATAATAACGAACTTCTGAAAACTAAGTTTTCCCAACTACGTACGTACTACTCTTGAAGGAGTCTGTAAGGTGAGTCGTGGTGTGTGAGGAGGGAGGGATTGCGCCTTTGCACCCCCATCTCTTTTTAGTATTACTTAGTAGCAAAGAAAGAGAGATATACGTATGAAGGGAGAAGAAGAAGAAGAAGAAGGATGAAAAGCATGTGTATGTTTGTGTGTGTGTGTCTGTATGAGAAAGAGGTTGAGGGGAGAGAAAGCAAATTTCTGAGATCTTCCGTGCCACCGACCAAAAAGGCAACCTAGGGTACAATATCCAAACTCTCAGTAATGAGTTAAGGAACAGAGAGCGGAACCATATTCTAAGTTGTGTGTGTGTGTGCGGAAAGGGGGAGTAGGAAGGAATGAGAAAATGAGAAACTTTTCTCACCCCCTCTTTCTCTCTCTCTTTATGTATCTCTTCTCTTCTCTTTCTACTAACCAATACAGCATGAGAAGCTAAGAGACATATACATATTCTCTCTCTCTCTCTCTCGTGTGCTTTTACAACGTACCAAAAGGAAGTTTGATGAAATGACGATGAATAGGTCTCGCGGAAGCGACGTAGAATAGGAAGCTTGTTAAACTTGCCTCCGCTACTAGCGAACGTGAATAAATAACAAATCTCCCTGTTCTACTGGGGAGTCCCTCTGAACGACAACTTTTGCTCTATACCACTCCACACAGACACACATACACAAAGTAACTATATGTGTATGTATGTATACATATATACATATATATGTATACCATTTCTGTCACAAATTCACATTAATGATGACTGCCACTTAAAAGGTACCCTGTTTACACTCGAGATACATTTCAGGTGAATAATTCTCTCGAAACTCTACTACATGAAAGGCACCTGAGTCAAACTCACTCTTCCAATTTAGCCTATTACTCAACTTCCAACGGTCTTCCACTTGGGTTGTTTCGGCTGGGAAAAGCCTCCGATGTTTCATGGTTTAAGGCTTTATCGTTTCCCCCGCTTTGTTAAAGCCTATTCCCCTTTGCCACGTCTGTTAATCACCTAACTTATATATTGTACACCATTTCTCAAAATTACAACACTAACGATCTGTGCGAATTGTTCTTCCAAATCTAACTTTTCAGGTTTCAAGAAAAAGATTTTTTTTCTATAAATATAAAAATGATCCTATATACGTATATAAAAAAGTGCAAGCATGGTTTTATTTTCTTTTTTTATTTCTAATTCCTATAGAACTTAATGTTTTTCAATTGACGTTTTTTTTCTTTCGATTTACTACGTTCTATATGTTACGATAATTCCATTTATGTTGTTGAAGTGTAGACACTCCATGAGTCCATACAAGTATATGATTGATAGTGACGATGGATTTCATTACAAGTTACTGACAGTTTTCGAGTAGTATATTTATAAAAAAACCTTGAAAATCTTGCTTGCAATACAACATTAATTCAATTATTATGCAACACAAACTCCATTGTCCACTTATTTCCGCAATAAATACGTATCAGCTCTAAGATAAATGTAAAGGCTCGAATATCACTAATACGTGTCAGCAAAATAATCAAATTCAAGAGATGAATTTGTGAAAGTTCATCCAAAGACAAGTTGAGTAAATAATCAGAAAATAATCCAATTAGTTTTTCATTTTTTTACCTTTTATTCTTAAGAACACTTAATTTTACCCTTCAGAAACATGCTCACAATTGCAGAACTCCCCAACAATAATAAAAAAAATGTTACACGGATTATTCTCTGATTATTTGTACAAGTTGTCTTTGAGCAAATTTTGAATGTTCTCCTCTTGAATTATATTGAATTATCTTGAATATTGTCTTTCCCTTCAAAATACAGTAGAACCCCCTCTAATCCGCCAACTTTGGGATTGGGGGGTATAGTCGGAACGCAAAAAGGTTCGAATTATCAGAAAATAGAAAATATATGGGTTTTCAGCACTAAACCAACGAACAGTAAGCACTAAAAACTGCACAGTACAGTACAGAAAACATACATAACGAAAGAAACGATACAAGAGATGACGGAGCACTAAAAACGACAAGTGGTAACAGCAAGTAAATAACAATGCCGCGACGGCAGTAAACGACAATGACCTCGTAAGTCACCCCACGAGTCAGGAGAAGTTCGACTTAGCACGGTCGGATCAACCGGAGTGGTGAACCAGCCGAGATCGATCAAGAGGGGTTCTACTGTACATTGGAAAGATAGGGTCACATGCTGCCATCTATTGGTGATTAGTTTCGTTTAGAAATAACCTTTGAACGTACGTTAACTAGTAATTGTTCATTTAAAACTGAATAGTAGCTGAATATTATAGTAACAAGAGCTAGCGTAAACTTAAATCAATTAGCGTGACCCAACGTCGTTCACGCTCTCGCACTTGATGCGAACGGTCCCAGGTTCGATTTCTGGTGGTGATACTCGATGGAAAATGTATAAAAATTATTTCAGGCCAGCCATATCATGAACGACGTACTTTCTGGATTTTCCTCATTCGTACTAGCCAAATGCCGGAATGGTACCTATATACAGGTCCAAGGTGCTTCCTACCTTTCCCATGCTTTTTTCCTTCCTCCCTTCCCAGAATAATGTGTTCGGCGAGGGACATAATCCCCGATAATGACAGGCAAAAATATGTATAGGTAAACAAATTAAACAAATAAGTAAAAATAAAGAAAATATTTTCCTGACTGTACAGGTATTTTTTAAAATACAAAGTTATGAGAGTAAAGCTTGGAAGCAGGGAGCAGTGCGCTCCCATGTGATACATGCCTTTGGTGAGTTTAAAAGAGCGCTTCAATTTTGATCTCATTCAAAATAATAAGTCCATAGTGTCTAACGCCCCACCACATATATCAATCTGTAGCCCAGCAATGTGCTGAAGATCAATAAAGGTATCTGATTTAATAAATCACTTAGACCATCTCTGCTATCTTCATTCCAGATTATGCACTTGCTCTTCCCGAGCAGTGTTCGCAGTTTGAAGGAAATTTCTCTAATTTAGGAAGATTTTGTAGGTAAATTTAGCAAAAAGGGAAAAAGGATTGTTTTTTAATCAAACGTGAAAATGCATCGAAATTCTCGTGCTGGCTGATTGACCAATATCAATGTTTAAAATTTTCTTTGTTCTTCAGAGATAAACCAATACAATAGAAATAGTGTGTGTGTGTTCAAAGTAGCATATTTTGCATCCACTGTTGACTGAATGTATTTTTTTTTTTTTTTGTAAAACAAAGTGAAGGGAAAAGTTAAAAAAAAAATAGAAGTAGAAAGCAAATGTGGTAGACATTTGTTTTAATACAGTTAAATTAATCTTAAACTTGTGTCATAGTAATTGGACACTCAACAAACGAGGAAAAATTTGATAAGAAAAGGGAAATTTTTGTTAGTCGACTGAAATTTTCTTAAAGAAATCTGCGAAAATTATTCCTGACAAAAGAGCGCAACCCTTGTACAGGGTTAGCATGCCTTAAGTATGCTAACATTATTAAAACAAATGATTTTATTAAGCATTAATTAAATAAAATATAGCATGTACTGTAAGCCATAAAGCATATTTTTGTAATTACTTACCTTCCATTTCGTTTACAGGACTAAACACAAAAGCGCTACCACCATCTCCAAGAACATTTGCAATAAAATAAGACAACATAATATTAACTTTCCATGGGAGGACCAAAGACAAAGCCGGAGCATTTTAAACTCCAACTTCCTCTACCCTCGTATGGAAATAACTCGAATTCATGTTACGTATGATTGAGCATACTCCTTGCTTATGCTTGTCGTTATTGCATATAGTTGCATAGCTCATGCAACTATAAACATTGACTATTCTTTCTTTCTGTCAACTTTTATATCTTCAATGATTTTTTAAAGAAATTCCTCTATATTCTCTTGCGCTGAAAAGCAAACTTTTACTGTTACTCAAAAATAATTTTCGAGGTAATGAAGTGGATGGTTGCCCAACCATACAATCTACAGCAGCAGCCCCCCGGAAATAATACATTGGTCATGTTTTTTACAAATTATGGACATTTTTTCATTGTTGAAAAGCGTAAAACAGAATTTTGCTTGAACTTCTGAAGGTTAACCACTGTGTATTAGATAATACTGCTTCATTGAAGAGCAGAAGTGATTCCGTACGTCAAATGCTTACATCTAAAAATTAAAAAAATAGACTTCCGAAGCATGGGTTTAAAATGCCAAACGCCAAGGAACAAATAAATATTTAAAATTTAAATAGCCAAGATTCTGTCTCTGAATTTCTCTCTCTATTATAACCGGCAGTTATAGATCTACTATCCCTGCTTTCAGTATTGAATTCTCATAGTTTGGAAGTCTACCGCAGTTTCACACTGTACAACGAAACTCAATTATTTTTATTTAATCTCGTCTAAGGACAAGGGCTTTTTAGAGGGGTGAGTGGTCAGTTGTTTCTAACAAGAACGTGTGATGGAGTTAAGTATTGTTATAGTTTGTTTCTCCAGCTTTGATTCAGAAATTTTCATTAATAGTTGCCTGCATAAACATTGGCATATCTGCACGCTAGTGAACAACATCTACTTCTACATAATACTTAAATTAATTTTGTATGTATTAATAATGTTAATTTCGTATAGTTTATACATAAACAAAACCAACTTTTCTTCTCCAAGGGCAAGACTTACAGGTGATATTATTCAAGAAAACAGTGGTCATTTTTCGTAAATACATTCTTGTGGCAATGGCAGGTATTAGATTGGTGCGAATGAAGAGTCCGTAAAATCGCCTCAGCCGTACAACACAGGAGTAGACTAACGCTACAAACTCTCTACATGTCCAGCAAACAGACTGTTGTGCCCAGACAGTCAGGAGAAAAAACTGACACACACACACAAGAGATGGTTTACTTTTCGGGATGTTACCTTCGGACGAAGGTTTTCGGAAGCACCTGGCAATGTGTTCGTGTTTCACAAATGAATGTTTCAATGCCTAAGTGCAGTATATGAGATCGAGAAAGATAGTTTAGTGGCACCTATTTTTTATGAGTTATTTTTTTCCTAATTCCTTAATTGTGGGTTTTCTTCATTTAAGACAAAAATTTACTCGTGCTCATAAAAGAATCATTAAATGATAAGGAAATGTGACAAATACAATAGTTCATAAAATAAACAGATCATATGTGTGTATTTCAATATAATTTCATGCATAATATAGTAATGAAGTAAAACGAAAATATTTCCGTAAATCTCCTTCGATTTTCCATTTTTTTTTTTTTTAGTTTGTTCTTTCTTGAAGTAGACGTGGATCTACAGTTTAATGTGAAATCCGAACCATCGCAATGCGTTCAAACTTCATGCTCCTCACCGGGAATCGAATTCAGAGCCACATAGGCCTATTCCAAAAGCGCGTGCTAGCTATTAGACCAGTGGGGAGGACTTCCCTTCATATTCGAGGTTGCTGGAGGCACTGTATTATACCCAGACTTTCAAATAAACTTCACTTCTTTTTAATGACATCACTTCTTTTTAATTGGAGCTATAATTAGGACTAAAACGCCACAAAAATAATGAAATATATGGTTTTTTAACACAGCACACTGGCAAATTGTTTACAGCAAACGCACTAGAGTATTTCTGAGCGTATAGGATTGTGGATACAGGCGTCCTAATCCCGAAATCGTACATGAATGAGGTCCAGGTCCATTGAAATTTTGTCTCCTCTTCAAATGAACACTTTGCGAGCACACTAAACTGTACACAACTGTTATATATATATATAGTGTTCTTTATAGGTGACCCTTTGAACTATGTTTATTTAATGATAAATAACTTAAGAACTTCAAGTAACTCTCTTATTAAATGCTAACATTGTTCTCCAGAATAGAGAGAAGAGAACATGAACAGTAGCAGGGGTAGATCAATCCCATTGATTTCAAGAAAGGAAGACTTTGAACGGAACTGGATAGAATTTAGGCTTGTCGATTCTTCTCAATGGAAAGTAGAAAAAAAAACTGCCATAAATTTCGGTCTGCAACTCAATCTGACAATTTCCTTGGATTTCATCATATTGCTTTATTGTCTTTTCTCTTATATATACCTAGGTATATCCGGTTGTAGCTACCGTTTTACTTTTTTCTAGTGATAAATTCGAAAAGAAAAATACAGGTTCCTACATTATATAATCCATGGCATTTTTGCTGTTGGGTGATGTGTCCATGTCCATGTAGGCGATTGAAATATTGCCTATCATTTACTGACATTCAATACACAAGCGAAACAAAACATCATGTGGTCACCCACCTCATTCAACTTTAATTAGAAACGGTTAAGTTAATTAGTAGCTAATTAATTGATTGTCAGCATGCATCACAGCCAACCACTCCCCAACTAGCAGGGGTTTGGATACCGATCCATTGTTGATTAAGTGAACAAGCGAAACGATTTATTCTACTGTCCATGATGCACGGTGAATGCATAAGCTTCTGCTACCTCCCCCTCAGCTTCAAATGCACAAACAACGTCGAAGGTAGGAAGTTACAGCTCCCAGAATGGTTCTTGATTATGTTACATGTAATTTTCCTCTTCTCATCAAATACATGCAAAAATATTATTTTATGCTTGCTTGAATAATTTCCAAATCTTTTAAATATCTATAAGATTAAAAATTAGAGCTATGCTCAGAAATGCGAACAAAGAAGTAATAGTATTGCTATTGCTGGGTTACGACACATCCACAAAAATTCGATATTATTAATATTAATATTATTATTATTATTATTATTATTATTATTATTATTAATTATTATGCATTTTGAAAGAAATCTTAACAATGAAATTTCTAGTTTTACGTCCCAGAATTATAAAAAATAAAGTGGATGGTTATGAAAGAATTGGTGGAATAATAATGTGGAAGAAAACGAGAAAACCTACCGATTCGATGTTGTTCACTACAAATCCACATGAAATGGGATCGAACCATGGTTTCCTCACACTAGAGATGACCGCTTTACCACTGAACTACCATGCTCTCCAAATCTTGATCAAATATATATACACTTTCTTGGGAAAATCTCCAAACCCTTTCTTTGACTATATAATTGTGATTAAGGAAACACATACCAAAAAGTACCGTATCTCAAGTATAAACATAATATTGTAAACTTATGATTGTCCTAGTCATGGTTAACAGAGCGTCTGGATTAACAGAGGCAGTCTTAAAAAAAATGCCAGTTGATGCCAGTTTACCTTTTCAATCTACAGCTTTGGCGCAATATCGTAGCATCAAAGAGAGGCCAAAGGATGTCCCAGAAAACAATAATTGACTTTTTCGAAATATAAATTTTCTATGGTATTGTCTGTAAGTAAACATAATTGGGTTTTTAATAAATTTTATTACACTGTAATAAACAATTCCTGTATGAGGAATTGTTTTGTCATTTACTACTAAGTACTATTGTACCTACTTATAGTTGATATTTTATTAACCGAGTTTTTGCGTATCCGAGGTAGACTCGGTCCCAATTTCTATTCTTTCGTGATTAATGAACACTATACCAGGTATTTAGAAACTCACTTACCTTGTTATTGTGAAGGAGTTACAGTGTAACAAGGATCCCATACATCAATAAACAATGACAATATTTTATACATGTGGTATAAACTTATCAGTTGCTTTTGTATTTTTTTTTATACATGTACGCATATAATTCAGTGTTGCAAAATATCAAACTTAAGTTGTTGAATACACGTTCCCTACATAGAGAAAAGTTCTCGCTCTGTAAGCATAATCATTGAATTGTAGCATCGAGATTTCTATTGATCATTAGTGTTGCGAATAATATGGTCAACGTTTTAGGAATATATAAGAAAGGATGTAATTACCGAGTTATTAAGCCTTGATTTTAGCGTCAATAAGAGTAGCGTTGAATGCTCAGTAACTTTACTTATAATAAGGATACTTTAGCAGACTTTGTCATGCAAAACCACTTGTTATGTAAACCAAGTAATAAAGTGTCAAGATATATGGTGGAATACTAAAGCAACAAATTATTTACTTCTATGTGCCTGACATTAGAGTAGGTTAGATTAGGAACTTTAAATTAATGAAAAACCTTCGAGAAAGAACTATTTAGAAAACGAAGATTGGGCAGCCCGATTGTTATGATTAGAAACGAATAATCTTTTTAAAAAGTTTAAAAAAATTGAAATTCGTATAATATGACATACACGTAGAGAAAATGGCCAAATACTCAGTTAACTTTCCTGGTTATCAGTATGAATAGTTTAAGTGTATATAATAATGTGTATAAAATATTATTGTAGATATCGATATATACGATTATCGTAGAAATTATTGAAAATATTCATTGTGTTCTTTATATCTTTGAAGAATATTTTTAATGTTGAATGTGCATGAATATATTTACTCAACATAATTACCATATAGAAAACAGTCTCTCCTATCTTCTTTTCTATATTTTCTATTATCCTCATATTTGCTAACAAGTTATGACTTTTGAATCAATTCAAAATTATCTAATATTTTCTCGATAAATTACCTCTTGCTATTTTAGTCACGTCCTTTTAAAGATTCTTCTTCATTGGTAACATTTGTTCTTGGTAAATACTTTAGTGATTGCTCAAACGATAATTATTGGCCACTGTGCTATTTTGATTATACAAATAATCACAAAAGGAGAAAATTAATTTCCTTGTGTGGTTAAATGAATTCTAGATTTTCTAACTGTGACAGTCCAAAACTATTAAAATACTGTTTTGCTGGAAATTTTTTTTTATTTTGGAACATGTTTAAAATAAATACAAAAATAATAAAAACTGGAAGCCGAAATCCTTCAGATTTCATAAATAAAATCTAATTTAACATTGGAATCAAATTGTAATTAGTATTGCAGAATAGGGTTATGAAAATATTATCATTAAAAGTACCTTTTTTAACTCCTAAATTTATTTGCCTTTTTAAACTTCTTTTGTAAATTAAGATATCTATGTGACTATTATTTCGTTAAATAAATTATGAATATTTAATTCCTCTTAAAGTCGTTAAAAATAAACCTTTTCACAGTTACCAAAATTAATGTGTAGTCTAATTATTGAAATGAGCTTTCTAACCTTCGTAAATTTTGTTTTATTATTATTATTATTATTATTATTATTATTATTATTATTATTATTATTAATTATGTTCTTCATATTACCACCAATACATTAAGAGAGAACTGAGCTGATCATTTTAGGTTTAATTAACTTAATTTACGTATTCATCATCTTTTGAAAGACAATTGAGTCATTCTGCATTTGATTTTTTTTTAGTTATAAGTATGGAAAAAAATCATTTACTTCTTGTAAAACCGTAAGCACAGCCAGCTCCATAAATATTGGATCAGCATGGCATTTCTCTTTCAGATTTGCACCATGTGGATATTGTTTGAAATTACGATGTTCTGAAATGACTATGCCCCTACTTTTCTCTAGCGCCTGATTACACATTTTTGGGAAGTAGGACACCGAGATCTTTATATTTTTAGTAGTATTACTTTTAAATTTCTTTTCGACCTTTCGAGAATCGCTATTAAACTTGGAGACCTGGAGTTCGAGCCTTGTGACGTTAACTTCAGTTTTCCATGATTTAGCTCGATATCTGCGTGTATCATGCTCTGAATTAAATTATAATCTATACAAAGCATACCCTTGTAAGGCAATTAAAATGTACATATCTAGCGAACCCGAGCGTAATGCATATCATTATATTAATTAACACGCTCATGCACAGAAATCGAGGTCAAGTTTATCATAAATTTGACTACAACCAATTTTACATTAGAGTTCCAAAGAGTTAAGGAACGTAGTGGAAATAATTTGTAGTGTTGTACGTAGAGATGCAAGGGCTCGGAAAAAAACCGACTTTTTTGGAAAAAAAAACTCTGTTTTTTTCTGCTTCGCTTTTTTGCTTGGAAAATTTTGGGCTTTTTTGAAAATTCTGCTTTAAATAGATAAACCAGGTTTTGTTTCGCTTCTCTATAACACAAAAAGTCATTTAATTAGTGGTTGATGTCGATAATAATATAAAACCTCGAAAATAAACCATGAATTTCGAAAAGATATTTCAAACAGTTTTACTTCTCAACATATTTACATTATGAATTCCAAAAGATTAACCAATGTATATAATAAGATTTTTTTTTAACCTCCTACATATAAAAGTAAGCAGGGTTGACAAGAATCATGGTTGTTTTTCAAAATGCAGAAACCCGTTTTTTGGGGGAAGTTTAAACTAGATTTTTTTTGGGTTTAAACCAGGTTTTTTTGTGTTTAAATATTTCGCTTTATGTATTTATATTACATATTGACAGAAATAAGTTTGTTTCGCCTTGGTGTTATTATGCAACAACGGAGTTATGCTGGAAGAGGTCACATAAGCTTAAAGAAGTCCGGTCAGTAAATTTCTTAAATTGAGAAACACCCGCCCTAGCCATCGGGAAAATCCCGTCATTATTCTAAATGTAAAACAATAACGGAAAATCTTGTTATTGCTTTTCATGTAAAATTTAAAGGTCAACGTATCATAATCAGTACGTTAAAACTGAGGTATTAAATTACAAATTTAGTACGTTCATATCATTGAAAGTACAATCCAAGCTAATGTTGGAAGCTACGTGGGCAATCGATAAATTTTGCTAATTTATATGAATATATTTAAGCAACCTTAGCTTCTTTATAAAACAACAGGCATTCAGGCATGCGGAAATATACAATTTAGTTTTGTTTCGTATGTTCAGGCTTAACATCCTTACGTAATACCGAGGTTATCAAGGAGAAGACTTTCGCTTAAAGTTACATCCGAACCGCTACTTTGTTTACGCATGAAAGAAGAGTTGTGGTTCGAACGAGAATTGAACATGGGACACCTTGATTAAAAGGTGAAAAGGAAATAAAACTAATGCAGATTGTTTGATGTGTGGAAACGTCACCATGAAGTTCACACGATTCGCATTTTTTTTTTATTATTATTGTTATTATTATTATTATTATTGTTATTGTTATTGTTATTGTTATTGTTATTGTTGTTATTGTTATTGTTGTTATTGTTATTGTTGTTATTGTTATTGTTGTTATTGTTATTGTTGTTATTGTTATTGTTGTTATTGTTATTGTTGTTATTGTTATTGTTGTTATTGTTATTGTTGTTATTGTTATTGTTGTTATTGTTATTGTTATTGTTGTTATTGTTATTGTTGTTATTGTTATTGTTGTTATTGTTATTGTTGTTATTGTTATTGTTGTTGTTGTTATTGTTGTTGTTGTTGTTGTTGTTGTTGTTGTTGTTGTTGTTGTTGTTGTTGTTGTTGTTGTTGTTTAAACCAGTTGTTTATTTAAAAAAGAAAAAAACAGATGGTGTAAACCAGCCAACCCTAAACGTAAATACTTCTTTTAAAAAATACTCAAATAAGTAGCAAAATTCTATGTAGTATTTTTACTTCAAAATATTCCATACCCTCTTTTTGGAACAAAATAAAATTAAAATAAAACATAAGAAAAATACTTAAATTTATATGATACACATCTAGAGCTTTTGGTTTTGTATATTCTTGAAATTCTACAGTTTTATATAAGCACCATCACGTTTACTCAGTCCTCAAGTTTTCTGTTTTAACAAGAGGGATTCAACATATGAAGGGTGTGAGGTAAGAACATGGTAACCCACAATTTTACTATTTTAAGAAATTAGAAATTTTCTGCTGCACAATCCAGTTTGAAAATCGGAATGCTGATTTTTCACATAAGACTATACATGAAGGATTAAACGAAACGGTATGGGTTGCTGTCTATCTGGTGATGCATAACTCAGCAATTGAAAATTTGTTAGTTACCATGTTCTTGGCTCACACCCTGTCATTATGGAACTCTCCCCACCCCACCACCACCAAAAAAAAAAAAAAAAAGACTACGGAATATATTTAAGATAAATACAACTGCACAACAAACATGACTGAGTGGAGCTTTTGCGCTTCTATCGGGAAGTTCGGGATTCAACTCAGCATTCGACCATTCTGACAAAACTTTTCTTCATTCCATCTATGAAGTAGAAATAGTACTGTGAGTTGGCCGACTTCATTTCTTATTGTTTTTAAATCGTTATTATTACTAATTACCAGCAGTGATGGTTTTGCGAAGGTTAGGGGGACGGTCTTTAGGACTGAAGCCTGTTTCCCAAAATTACGGAATGTCTAAAACAAACGAAATATCTATTAGTTATGCCTTTACTCATAAACTTTAAGCTCCCGTCAAATAAAAATTATAATATTTAGAAAAACTCAACATTAGTAAGAAAAAAAACTCCCAAAATACTTTTCTAAATCCGCTACTGATTATTTGTATAAATTAGTATTCAAGGTTGTATCCGGAAAATTATTGCTAAATCGTTGCACAGCTACAGTATAACAGAAATGTGGAAAGTACGGTTAGACGGATATGTTGAAAAACGTACGCTTTGACGGATATATAGACAAACGTAAGTTTAACTTTTGTGCTAGAAGCTAGAGTACTAAGCTGTTAGAAATGAAACACAGATGACAAACTGAAATGATCCCGAGAAGAAAAAAATTTCGATAACTCAAAAGTTAAAATAAAGTTAAATAGCCTCTAAAATTGCCCTCAAATACTACATTCTTCATGTTAGCTTTAATTCGTAAAACATGTGCTCCATCCATCTTGATGGTGAATTTTAGAGCGAAATATGGCATTTAGTTAATGGAATTCTTATCTAACTATAGAATATACTATAAGAAAGCTATTTAGATAAAAAAATCATGAAAATGAAGAAAGCCAAAATTTCCAAAATTCTCGTTTTTTCCCCAAAAAAGCCGGCTTTTTATGTGAAAAAACCATCGAATCAAAAAAGCCGGCTTTTTTGCATCTCAAGATACGATTTCAAGAATGAAAATAAGTATGTGTATTTTACATGGATCTTGTGCTGGAGAATAGAGGTTTTCAAAGCTGAAAGTAATAATAATAATAATAATAATAATAAAAAATAATAATAATAATAATAATAATAATAATAATAATAATAATAATAATAATAATAATAATAATAATAATAATAATAAATAGTAAGGATATTCACATAGCAAGAACTCTTGAATTGACACGCATGGTCTCTACAGAAAGTGAAATAACAAGAAAATGGCAGAAAGAAGAATCTGATGCAAAATTTTGCTGTTTCTCAAAGAAAGAAAAAATCTCTAAAGAAACACCACCTTCAATCAACAATACAGAACGACTAGCCTTCGATTAGAGGAGACTTTGCCCTCAGTCTCCCACATTTGCTCTTGCCACGGCTTCGCATTGTGTGTGTGTGTTTTTTTTTTTTTGCTATCATTTCTATTTTTTGTCAAAACACTTCATTTTTTCTCTATGATCGATAATGAGGAAGTTTTCGATATTTTAAATTATAAAACGGACATCATTCTGAAACAAACTAGCGTATAAAGAAAAAAAGGTAAAAGATAGAAACAAACGTTGTAGAGATTTTTACGAGGATTAAGAAACACTTTTCATTTTCTTCTATCATCAACATTAAAGAAGTTACGGATATTTTATATTTTCAGCGATCACCATTTTGATTCAAGATAGCAGATGTAGCTGACAAACAAATGAAATCTAGGACTCTATCAAACAAAGGCACATGCAATATATATCATCATGGTACCATCAAAATTGCGTACGATATCTTGTAAAAAAAATCGTTATAAAAATATTTACGGACTCTCTAACCCCTTGTTATATATCAAAAACCTAGCATTAAGGACTTCTAATGTAGTTACACTGCAAACATAAACAACACCAAATTTCAAGGTCCTGCAGCTGCTGGTAGTATCTAAACATTTCGAGTGAAAGCATTCGCATTTAAAATTCATGAGGTCGAATTTTTAAAAACCCACAGAATCCCCTAAAAACAGAACATTTGTATCTTTTACGATTTTATTGCTTGTTACTTTCACAAATCGACGAGGATTCCAAGATTTGAATTTTTATTCCAGTTTGAAGCACTTTTCATTGAAAAATAACCCCATTTAAGTAATATGGGGAAATTTTTCTTCTCCTCGTAGACCCCTAGAATCTAAAAATATACGATTGTGGAAATTTTACATTGGATTAATCCCGAGAGGCTACAAACGCGCCAAATTTTATTATTATAGTCCTGCCGGAAGTGTATAATAATTATGAGATGTAGATTAAATGAGTTGTCCCATTTAAAAAATACGGGGAAAATTTTTCAGTTCTTCCCTAAAGGTAGAAAGTTTTATTCTTGGTGATTTACGCTATCAAGGACCTACAACCATACTAAGTTTCAAGTTGTATTCCAATTCCAGTTACCTAAAACAAGATATTTTATGTAAAAAAAAAAAAAAAGGAAAAACGCCCATTTAAATAACTTGTTTCTTTTCATCCCACCTATTTACCTCCTCAAAATGTAAAAAAATATGCTTTTAACAATTATTCTATTGATTTCTCTCTAAAGCTATAAACATGCCAAATTTCAATTTTCCACGTAAACCAACCAGAAAGTACCCGTGATTTTATATCAGTTCGTGTAACTTTTATATAATTATAGGTAATAATAAATAATAATAATAATAGAAATAATAATAATAATTTAACCAATTTCTTAGAAATCCTTTATAAAATTAAATATTTTGTAGACCTTCAGGGTCAGAGTAACATTATTATTTGATTTCCATAAATGTTGCATTTTGTTCTAATTACTCGTAAAACGGATTGCGCTTGATGTAAAATGTTTGGAAAATATGTTTAACACATACCAACTACTGTATTGAATTGCACAGCCTACAGATTATAAATCTGCCTATTATTATTATTATTATTATTATTATTATTATTATTATTATTATTATTATTATTATTATTATTATTGTCACCTTGTTCAAATTATTCACTTGATATGGAACTCTCACCTACTTCGATGATTAGTTCAACAATTTACTTTCGCTCTCAGTGGATTGACGAGACTGCCCTGACTCAACTTACAAGATATTGCATTAACTTTGGAGCTGCGTGGGGGGGGGGGGGTGCGGCGGCTCAGTGGTAGAGCGTTTACCTCCGGTGCTTGGGGTCCCTGGTTCGATCCCAGCTCACACCGTGTGGACTTTGTGGTGGACAAACACCGTGCTCGTGGGTTTTCTCGCGGTTCTCCCGTTTCTTCCCACTTTCGCCATTTTACCATTTCACTCATTTCTCATTATTACCGTCTCCTTTAGCCTAACCGGTATATTCGTGGGACGTTAAACTTAAAGATTTCATTTCATTTTTACTTTCGGAGCAGCGTGGTACTCCCATAGGGTGCTTGGTATAATCTGTATCTACAGTATTCTGCCTATAATAAATACTATATAAAAGACATGATAGTTACAATACTCGTCTGGTAACTCTTAGCTCTTCAGTCAATTGTGTCAATCTTCATGATTGTAAAATAATAATAATAATAATAATAATAATAATAATAATAATAATAATAATAATAATAATAATAATAATAATAATAATAATAATAATCAGCAATAAAAATGGTGTGGCAAATTGCAACAAAATCGAGTTATGACAATCAATCCGTATGTAATTCCTACTACCCCCATCTCCTCACCTCCATTGTTCAGCGTCTTTCTCTCTGATATTTCTCAGAATATAAAAGCGTGCTCCTACATCATGCATCGGCCAGTTGGAAATGACAGGTTAATGTAACATGAAGCTGCCCGTAATACGAATAGCTCCACTGTTACCGGTCAGGAATGCACAACATTCCCCACATTTAATCCAGTTAAAAGAAATACGGATAGTTTAACCTTTAATAAATAAACGTATTCTATTAATATGCAATTCTTGTAACTAAATAAGGACAATCTAGGATAAAGGAAAATCTAATTTTCAAAAAAAATCCTTTATAAAATATCCGAACTTGATAGGAACAATTTAACATTATATGTATCGACTGAAAACAACATCTAAATAGAATCAACTACAATATGAATATTAGCCCTATATATATATCTCAACAAGACAGAGTCAATCAATTATCCAGTTACAATTTGACTATCAATTTAAACCCGCCTTACATATCAATGTCTTCACAATATATAATGAGTATTAATCTCTTTGATATAATATATATTAATACGTAACTCACCAGATATTATACAATAATTTTTCACTATAAGCTCTAGGCAGCCACTAAATATATATAACACTCATAGGAACCTGTAAACTTTTTTTTTCTTTCTTGACCGGTTATATTCTTGTTAGCAACTGACTTTTATCCAACTTCAAAAATTTACAAACGCAATAATTTCTAAACTCGCCACCCATGGCGCTCCCTGCCATAACAACTCTAGCGGCCAAGATTTTTACTAATACAAAATCACTAATCAAACCTATTCTTCGAAATTGAAGCATAATTCATAAAATTTAATATCTCAGTACACACATCGGCGCCCCTGGCCAAAAATAAATTTATTTATTTTTAATCTATTGCTATGAATTATAGGATCAGCGTATGTCATGCTCTCATAATTAGTAATTAGTCACCACTAAACTCTAATTCCTACACAGAATCATACAACTCATTCACCACCAACATAAAAAAAATATAAACTAAATAACAAAAATTTCCCCCAAAATTTCATTCATTCACTCACTCATACAATCCATACATACCCCCATCTAAGCACCACCATCTACTCCCGAATTTATCTACTGGGTCATATGTCTATGATCACATAATTCATATGCAATTTACAAGCGTATTTCAATTATAAGAACACATAAATACCTGAGATTTTTTTTTTTTTTTTTTTAAATACAAGTACCCCAAAATTGACTGCCAGAGCAAATAACTAAACAATATAGGCAAGAAATCGAAAAATTAACACTTACAGATGTCATCAGGTACAAATACAAATATTATTTGCAATTACTAGTCAAATTCAAGGATAGTTCCATACGGCTCTCGGTCGATTGACATTCTTTTCCAGTCAAATTCTTGTACAAATATTTACAATATGACATTAAACGACAAACACGCGGACATCATTGAATTCCAGGCCTGGAATACACAAAAGAATAATTAACAAACATACATTAAACATACATTTTAGATATTTAAATCTAAACCAAATATCTGGATGCTGCCAAATATATATATATATTTTTTTAAGGATAAAGAGACGGATCATTTCATTAATACACTTAAGTAATATACCTCCTTTCTCGATAAGGCTTAGTTAAGGAAACATGGGTCTTTCTTACATCGCGCTCATTACTTATAGATCTTACTTGAAGGCTATTCGGCCCTAAGAACTTGATAATCTCGAACGGCCCCAGCCAGCGAGGAAGAAATTTTCGAGTTATCTTATCAGCTAAAGATGATTTAAACTGAGCCTGAATTAAAACCTTATCCCCAAGCTGGTAATTCGTAGGCGATCTACGTTTATCAAATATCTTTTTCTTTCTGTACCATGCTCTTTCCATATTTTTCATAGCATTTACCCAAACATCTACCTTTCGCGCATCTAAATCAAGAATTCCTACATTCCATTTAACATCAAGTGGGTCACATACATTATAATTATATACCATTTCCATCGGTGAACATTTCAATTCAGAATGCTCTGCACAATTGATCGAAAATTCTATCTCGTTAATCCCCTTATCCCATTGAGTTTGTTTGTCATGAAAATAAATTTTTAAACAATTTTTTAAAAGACGGATGTATCTTTCAGCATTATTCGAAGAACTATGATAAGGAGAAATACGAATGTCACGAATTCCTTGACCAAAAAGAAAATCTCGAAACCTTGCAGATACATATACACTATGGTTATCGTGTGCTATTGAGAACGGAAAACCATGCCTACACATTAATTTATACAATTTATTAATAATTGTTTGACTATTCAAATTTCTAAGCGGTTCCAAATACATAAACTTAGAACAAGAATCTACTACAATTAAGCAATATCGACCAGATCTAGATTCTGTTACTGGCCCTATTACATCCGTGTACCAAATCCCGTTTATCACCTTCTCAAAAGTTGATACTAACTGACCCATTTGTTTACGATTGTTACTTTTCATACGTTGGCACTGGTCACACGTAGATACATATCTTTTAATATCATCTACCATTCCCATCCATGTATATCTGGAACATATCTTCGCTATAGTTTTCCTCGTTCCAGTATGAGCTCCCGGTATTATTGAATTATGATAAAATTCCAAAATAGTATTAATTAATTTCCTCGGAAGACAGATCTTATACGGATTTCTTAGCGCTTTAGTTTTTTTACACAAAATATCCTTAACTAACTTATACCCTTCCACACATTCCTTTCTCTTCAACTTATCTATTATATTATTCAGATCAGGATCCCTCCTTTGGTATTCCTTAATAGACACACTAGCTAAAGGCATATTCCACATGTTAATCAAGCACAAATTTTTTACCTTGTCCGACAAAGACGGTTCCAACACCATCTCTTCAAAATTCTCTCTATCATACAGCCTAGAAATAAAATCTGGTACCACATTTAAATTAGTAGGAACATGTTTAATATCAAAATCAAAAGCAAGAAGTCTATACAGTAAATTACCATACTTCTTAACCCGCTTTAAATTTTTAATAGCGTACGCAAGACCTTGATGATCCACTCTCAACTCAAAACGAGAATGCAAATATGTTTTAAAGCGTTCCATCGATTCGATAGCTGCAATAAGCTCAAGCAAGAATATAGGCTTATGGAAATCATAAGGTTTTAGTTTACGAGAATAAAATGCTACGACCTTTAACTGCCCTGTACTATCATATTGTTGTAAACAGCCTCCAACGCTACGTAATGTTGCATCGCTGCTAAGGACGAATTTTGCATCTAAGTCAGGCAATTTCAAAACAACATGCGTTTCAAACAGTTCTTTAATTTTATTCAACGCCTCTTGTTGCTCCTCCGTCCATTGGAAAGCTACTTTAGGTGACCTAAGTCGATTAAGTGGTTCCATGATATCCTGAAAATTAGGTATAAATTTACTAAAGTACTGCAAAAAACAGACTAAACTAATTAAACCACGTCTATTCTTAGGCGCTGGTAACTTCTTTATTACTTCGATTCTTTCAGGATCCATGTACATATTACCATTCTCTATAACATGACCCAAATACGACACGCGTTTCTGAAACAACAAAGATTTGCTCACAGATAAAGTTATTCCGTTTTCACGGAATTTACTTAGCACCTTCTCCAACAATTTCTTATGTCCTTCAATGTCTGAACTATATAATATTACATCATCAAAGAACCAATCAACGCCCTCTGATTTTAATGAATATAATATATTATTCATTATTCGTGATAAAACGAAAGAACCTGCCGCTAATCCAAATGGCAAATAATTAAATTGAAATAACCCTCTATGCGTAAGGAAGGCAGTATATTTTCGAGAACGCTCAGTCAATTTAATATGCAAATAGGCTCGGCGTAAATCTAATTTTGAAAATATAACACCCTTTGATAACTCCGCCATAACATCTTCTATCCGCGGCGTATACTGTGGATTTAAATACAAACGTCGATTTAGCCCTTGGTAATTAACTACCATACGAGGATCTCCTGTCTTGTTTTTCACTAGAAAACAAGGAAATGACCAATTACTATCACTAGACTGTATAATTTCTTGAGCCAACAATTCATCCAATACCTTATCTAAATTCTTTTGTTCAACACGGGACAACGGATACGGTTTGTTTCTTATGGGAGTTTCATTATCAACCTTGATATCATACTCAAAATCTTTTATCTCACCAACCCTATCTGTAAACACATCCGAAAATTGACACAATAAATTGTTTACATACCCTTGTAATGAAGGATCTGCCTCATGTAGAAGTGGATCTACCATAATCTTATCTTGCACATCCGTAAACTCCTGATTCTGGAATAACGTAGGATGACAATTTCCAAAAGTCGAATCACCAACCTCTCCTCTAACATACGGATTTAACTGGTTATCTCGATCTGTCTGAACACACCACTTCATGGCAGGTTGATCATGTTTACTACAAAATACAAATCCTCCGGCAGCATTATTAAAATCACTTGAAGGGGGTGTCGGTTTATAACTAAGAGGGACTTCCACCTTTTCAAATTTCAAGATTAATCTGTTAGTACTTAAATCAATTTGAGCCTTTATAAATGAAAGCTCATTTATGCCTATTATGAATACCGGTTCCAACTTCTCCACTAAAAAAAACTTTAGTTTATAAACCTTGGTATGAAACCGAATAGGCAAGACCACACAAGAATGTAAAGTAATAGTTTTCCCATCAACACCACTACCACGGAAAGTTTCTTGAATTAGTTCAATTGGCTGACGTAATGTACTATTCCACTGTTCGAAACACTCTTTATTAATCATAGAAATAGACGAACATGTGTCAATTCCCCCAAAGTAATGCTTTCCAAAAACATATGCACGCACAAATGTTGCAATTAATCGTTCACGTTGATTAGAGAACTCTTGAGTACTGAAAGTAACAGCCGAATTTCTGTCCCTTTTCTTCGCGTCTTGTGGTACATAGTTTTTATTACCCGTTTGATCCCTACTATTCGACACACGAGTCACGTCACGTTGCCGCTCACTATTTGTTTTCCTATTTACCGCCACTGTCCTTGCTCGTACTCGGCACTGGGCAATACGATGATCACCTCCACAAAAGTAACAGTCTATTTTTTTCTTCTCCCAATGTTGAGTATTACGAACTATAGAATCATAAACCAACTGATTCCGCTGAAAAACGTCGTATTTTTGAACTTCTCTTATAACCACTTCTAAACTTGCAGGATATTCGTATTTAAACAATTCATATCTAATTTGAGGTCTAAGTCCCTTCATTACATTATCCAAAATAATAGTATTATCTTTAAGTCCCATACAAATAATGTAACTATCAATCATGTCATTTACAAATGATACTGTATTTTCACTTGGCTGCTGTATTCGTTCTACAAACGACCTTATTATTTCCCTTTTTCCTAAATCTGTTATAAATTTCGCAAACAACGAAGAACATATTTTAATCCAATCATGCGTTAACGAAAACAAATGCAATAATTCATTATGAAGTACGCCAGATGTTTTACCCAAAGCTGCTATTAATACAGATTCTATAGGAAATAATCCTAACTTAGTAACCCTGTATACAGCCAACATAAACGAAAATAACTGTCTATCATTCAAACCATTACAATTCGGAATTTTATTCATATATTCAGAAAAACTACGACTTGCAGCATTTACAGTTATTTTATCAAAACACGTATTAAATGGTATAAACGGCTGATCAGCTGTTGCTCCTACACCTTTACTAACGTTACTAGGTCTGCTATTATGTAATCGCTTATCTACCTGATTTGAAGGACAAGCAGGTGGGCTGTCATAAAGCGAACGCATAGACCCATGACCTTCCAGAACACCACTACTAAACAGCAAATTATCTACAGCACTCAAGGTCGTCGATCGAAGCGTATCACTACAGGTGTCTGTACTTGACCCAACAAACGGGTTACCTTGCGTTTCATTACTAGTAGAATCAAACAATCCAGAATTATCCGTCAAGAAGGACATATCCCAGTTCCTATTTACTACTATTCCCTGATCACCATTTTCGAAATGATTTAAATATAATTGTGGTCGGTCAGAATCCATTATGCCCCGCTATTAACACTAATTTTACAAGAAAGGAAAAAGAAATAAGCATATAATTTTACAGATATCTGCACACATATACAAGACTCTTAATTTCCTTCTGTTTTTTTTTTCTTATCTTATCCTCTTTATCCACAATTCTCTAATTTTCAGTTTATTATAACTGGTGAGCTTCGTAAATCCTAAACTACCCATTAACTGAAATCAGTTGCTAACAAGAATCTTGTGTAACATGAAGCTGCCCGTAATACGAATAGCTCCACTGTTACCGGTCAGGAATGCACAACATTCCCCACATTTAATCCAGTTAAAAGAAATACGGATAGTTTAACCTTTAATAAATAAACGTATTCTATTAATATGCAATTCTTGTAACTAAATAAGGACAATCTAGGATAAAGGAAAATCTAATTTTCAAAAAAATCCTTTATAAAATATCCGAACTTGATAGGAACAATTTAACATTATATGTATCGACTGAAAACAACATCTAAATAGAATCAACTACAATATGAATATTAGCCCTATATATATATCTCAACAAGACAGAGTCAATCAATTATCCAGTTACAATTTGACTATCAATTTAAACCCGCCTTACATATCAATGTCTTCACAATATATAATGAGTATTAATCTCTTTGATATAATATATATTAATACGTAACTCACCAGATATTATACAATAATTTTTCACTATAAGCTCTAGGCAGCCACTAAATATATATAACACTCATAGGAACCTGTAAACTTTTTTTTTCTTTCTTGACCGGTTATATTCTTGTTAGCAACTGACTTTTATCCAACTTCAAAAATTTACAAACGCAATAATTTCTAAACTCGCCACCCATGGCGCTCCCTGCCATAACAACTCTAGCGGCCAAGATTTTTACTAATACAAAATCACTAATCAAACCTATTCTTCCAAATTGAAGCATAATTCATAAAATTTAATATCTCAGTACATTAACCAATTAAAAAAATTAAAAACGCTTGGTAAACTGACATAATTGGATAATCCATCTAGCTATAGTTATTGTTAGGTCGTCATTCATACCAATGAGGAAAAAGTGATCTTAGATAATCTATCCACGAAATATTGTTCAATATATAAGCTTGGATTTTATTGCTAAACCATCTCTTCGAAAAATATGAAACTATTTTGGAACATTTTGCGTCTCGTTTCCAGGGGCGTCATTTGGGAAGGGCAGGAGAAGGCAATTGCCCCCCTAAGTTCGAGGAACACAAGATTTTTAATAACTTCTATACTAATACACTAACAAATAACAAGAAACTCTTATGCAGATGAACATTGTTGACCCTTCCTAGCAAAATCCGAAATGATGCTACTGCTCGTTTCTATTTTTCTACCGGACACTGGAGACTTTATGAAAACAGGGTTGCTAAAAACAGGAACTAAACTTAAGAAAATAGAGTCTGTAAAATACCTGTAGGATGACCCGTTTCTACAAAAGTGAAATTAGTTGATTAATTCTCGCAATCTCTTAGGGATCTCCCTTGTGGCTATATAGTTAAACATGTGCGTCTCTGGCATGCTAAAATTGGGAGAGGGGTACAGGACAACTAGAATGCTAGTAGACCCGAACTAAAGTTACGTCAAAATTATGATAAACTGGAATCTACTTTACTAATAGAATCTGCTCTTTCTACCTTTAGCAACACAATTTATCATAGGGTTTTCTCGGGGTTCTCCCGTTTCCTCCCACTTTCTTCATTCCACCCTTTCATTCATCACTCATCATCACCGTCTCCTTTAGCCTAACCGGCATAACCGTGGGACGTAAAACTCAAAAATTTCATTTCATTTCACAATTCATCATAATTTTCTTCCATCACTGGTAGACTAATTGCCGAAAAAAAAGTTTATATATAATATGGTACTTAGGTAATTTCTTCACCTTGACATTCCTACCGGTGAAATCCTGCTCAGTGCTCAGTGAAACGCATTTGCAGCAGTGTAGTTTTATAGTCCTCATATATTTCGATTTTTTAGCTAACAAAATCTTAACTCTGAAAGAAGTCTTACGATAACACTATTGATTTGATTGCTAATTTCGAATTTTTGATTTTCATTCTTCTTCTGTATTCTTAATAAACTCAAAAGGTATATTATCTACCTTTTTGTTCTTCATTATCTTTTTAAATTCTTGTCACCTTCACTTCTGTTGTATATTTCCCTGTCTTCGTAGATTTCCCTTCTTAATTCGCAGATAAACTTTCTATACATCCTTTCCTTCTCTTCTCCAGTCTCCCTTCGTCATGGAAACCAAAGATTGCTGGTAAAGCAATGAAAAAGTTGTGTGTCTGCAGCCGAGTTTACTTTGACTAACCAAGAAGCGTAACTTTAAAAAAAAAAAATCCTTCTTTGAAAGTGACACACATCAGGCGGACATTCTAATCATTAACGTAATGTTTAAGAACAGACATAACTAATTTGTTCTGCCTATGTTTTTACTTCTTCCATATAGATCTAAATACTTTCAACATTGATACATTTATCTCGTATTCAAAATATTGGGGGACGAGTCCCCACTGTCTCCCCCTCCAGGCACGCCCGTGTGGTTAGCCTTCGGATCCCATGTTAAGCTGAAAGTTCCACATCTCACAGAGCCTCTGTGTTGAAAAGGTACAGTAAACTCTAAACCAACCAGCCAGCTAATCGGAACCTCCTGACCGAATAAGTGAATGCCAGAAGAGTTCTTATTCTAGACTTACACATACTTGCTAAGAAATTGTTAATAAGAAGTTCAACTCCTTAGGTGGTTGAAAATGGATTTCCACTAATCGAGCCTAACTTCTATACTGCTGAACGTAACTGTTCGAAATTTTGTACCTGGTAGCTTTTAGTTTCAGACAATAGTTCACAGAAATAAATAAAGGTAAATGTAAGAGATGTATAATTCTTATGTTGAAGCATTAGTACATAAGTACTTGGAGAAATTCAAAACGTTCTAACTTAGGCAATTTGTCTATATTTATTACAAGAACAAACAAAACCAATGAATAATAATAATAATAATAATAATAATAATAATAATAATAATAATAATAATAATAATAATAATAATAATAATAATAATAATAATAATAAAAGAATCAACAAATTCGTTGCTTGCACTGAGAAGAAAACGTATGTGGCATATACTGTATTTTCTAAGTAAAAACGTAGATTACATGTGTAAATCCTATATTTTTTGGACTTAACGTACAGCAAACGTATAACTGAAAAAGTATATTTTATACATGCATTCCGTATAAGTGTTCCGAATAAACGTAATTTCTGTACGAATGAAAGAACTGTATATAGGTGGACAGGATCTCACACACAGATAGACTGATGTAACATATAGCTGACGTATGTAACATACATATACGTATATAATATACGGAAGACTGTTAGATGTCAGACATGCTGCAATAGCATGATGTAACATCTAAGGGCAGTAATTACGTATGTATCATATGGATAACATATACTCCGTACTAATTTCTGTAGTAAACAAAAGGATTCCGTATATTTGTATCATATACCGCTGTTCGGATATTGGATTTTTCTCAGCGTGAGCATCCATGCAAGGGCGCACCCATGGGGGGTCCACCGGGTTCGGACCCTTCCAAACTCCTTAACTCAACATACATTTGTACAATTTCTCAAAATTATGCTTGTTTAACTGGAATACAATTGATGTAACATGAAAATTTGATCTTATACGTCATCTGTACTCTTTCTCTTATTAAAATATTATACTTCTATCATTTTCCCTGGAAATATATATATATATATGGAAATATTTTAGGATTGCTTATCGTCTTTTCGAGTGCAGAATAATACCCTTTATACTGCATATACGTAGTGGCTTGCAGTATTGACACCCCAACAAAAGTTTCTGGATGCGCGCCTGTATCCATGTAACCCCCAAATAGATAAGATTAGTTTCTCTGCGTTATCAATACTCATGAAGATAAAGTAGGAAACTTGGAGATTAGATAGACCTTTGACGCTGTCCGGGGACAATACGGTTGCTATTGAAGTGTATATGCATACTAAGAATCAGAAAGAGGAAAGTCGACGACTATGTGAAGCAAACACACAGAAAATATTATTTTTTATACAGCGAAAAGCAATATAAACCACACCCTCTACACACTCTATTTATAGAATTAATATGTTTCCTAATTATTACTTCTATTACATAATTCCTTTTGAACATTTGTTTACAATTAAAATCATCACGGAACAAAAACCATCATCAAAAGCAAGAGCAACGTACAAATTATTGCCATAAAAAATGTGGAAGGGTTTTTATGATGCAACTGCACTAGGTCTTAAGAAGACATCCTTCACGTTACAATTGGATCCATATGGAAGTAAAGACGCGATGAGTCCACAGATAAAGAAAAGATGCTCAGGATGCCAAGCTCTGTTTGGCATTTCAAGTACTTAATGGTTAATCTCATTAGCTTTTTACACCTCACTCCAAAAATAAGATTTTGTTCTCTTTTTACTCATTAAACATGAAAGTAAAGCCGTTTTCCGAGAAATTAGGCCACTTAATCGCCCTGAAAATTTTTGCAGACTGCGAACCCTTATGCTAAGCCGACAAATGTCTTTGATGTTGCCGCAACTTACACAAGAAAACAGGTGGAAGAGACTCACTGCCGCTTCCTCCAAAACGTGTGACGAATGTGTCTTGAGCAGTTACAAAGAGTGGTATTAGTCGGTTGCAGTCTGTTCTTCTAGTGCAAAGAGCCTGTTATCTGGGAGCACTGGAGTGTGCCTCAACACTTCCTCATTTAGATTCTTTCTTTTAATTTTTGCCGCACTTCAACTTCACTATGTTCTGTGTAACGTGCGACATTTACTGGTATTGCCAACTCATTATTAACACATTCTCCATTTTATGTTGTAGGTTACTTGTATTTGTAGTAAACAAAATTACATTTCGGTCAGATCCGACGAGGTGCAGGGATTAAGCTTTTCCTGGAACCATTATCATCTAAAGTATTTTGGTATATTACTGGTGGGTACTTTCCAACCACTACTATCCTTTTTTTGACTAGAAATAGAAGTTATTCAGTTTAGTACAGTCTACTAAGTGTAGTATTGTTCTCCTTCCTCGTTTTCCTTTCGCCATGTCTTTTACTAAGTCCTTCAGGACAAATTCTTCTCAAACAATATCATAGTTCAGGATTTCTGAAAGTTTACGTCTTGGCTGGCTTAAACAGGTACAGCAGGGATATTGGCACAAGGGGCAAATGGAGGTCTGGCCCCCGTAACCATGTCTTGCCCATCCAGAACAACTTGGGGGCTACACCACTGGCTACAAGGTTGGAAAGTTTCACTGAAATGACAGTTAATCTTAAAATAATTGTAAATATGATGACAATTATACTTCTAAACTGTTCTATGCATTAGAATGGTAAGTTTTATAGAACGGATACGACCATTTGTCGACAAAGTTCAGATAAAAAAACAAACGGTAATAGATAGCGAAAAACAGTTTAGTGATTTGGATTTAGTGTCTCAAGAATAGGCCCCATTTCCTCTTTTAAGCCTCCATTCAAACTGATTGGTACAAATAAACTTTTTTCGGATTTTATGTTGATCGCCATAGAGCAAAAACGATGATAGATAGCGAAAATTGGTTGTTTGAAATTAATTTACTTTCCAAGAATAGCTTCCAACTCCACCCTTACCTCTACAGTAGAACCGGATGTAGTAAAACTGTACTATCACTTCTTGCTTCAGTATTGATGTCTATAGAGAAAAAAAATGATGAGATAGCGAGAAATGGCTTTGTGATATGCATTCAATGGCTGAAGAATAAGTTTAGTCTATGATTTTACTCCTCTATTCAAATCTTAAGATTTCCGTTTTCAAGACAGATTGTCATAGAGAAAATTAGTAACAGATAACGAGAAGCGGTTTCTTGATATCGATTCAGTGTCTGTACTATACTATAACCAAGAACAAGGAAATACAAGGAACGAGTTAGTGTCTATTTCTCAACAAACTCTCTCTCTCTCTCTCTTAATTGATGCACAGTTGCCGTCACTCTGTCCATTTTGTGTAGTGTATAGCATGGTCATTTTCGAAGGTATGTTTCAGATACTGGAAAATAGCACTCCCAGGTATGATCTACTGGTAAAATGGCGTCTATGAAGCGAATCCTTGAGGTTTGGAAAGTCACTCGGGGCTAAATCTGTCGACTACGGTGGGTGTGGCAGAAGTTCAATATCGTGATCAGCTAAGAATAAGGTCACAACATTAGCACGGTGTGGCGGTGCATCGTCGATGAGGAAGAGGAAATTGCCATTTGCCATTTGTGATCGTTTCTTAGCCAATTTTGAAAAAAAAAAAAATCTGAGTTCAAAAGTGTACGAAAATACTCGCCCGTAATTGTATGACCATTAGGAAAAGGGTAGAACATTATCACTCCCTGGAAATCTCAGAAGATAGCGTACAGCATCTTCTCATTGAATATGCCCAATAATGACATTTTTGGGTGATTGTGGTGGTGAATCTGTGTTTCCACTGCATCAACTATATTTTTGTTTCTGGATTGAATAATAGAATCTATGATTTATTTATTGTCACAACACTTTCCAAGAAATTGGGGCCCTTTTTTTTTTTAACGTGTGAAATAGGGATGCGCACGAGACGAGTCGATACAGGATTTTCCTGACAAAATTCGAGTCGAGACACGGCTCTTCCAATAGTAAAATATACATTTTTCGAGTCGAGACATCACTTTTACAGCACATTTTCTAGACGAGACAGCCACAAATCTTGTCTCGTGCGCACATCCAGTGTCAAATTTGCAACATTAGATCGAATCATTGCCTCTTTTTGATCGCCATTCAGCATTCGTGGAACCGAGCGAAATAAACTTTTTTAGACACAGTTTCTGTGATTATTCGTTCTATTGTTCCCATTGTTAGCCCCAGTGTATCACAAACCTCTGCATGGTGACATACCTATCTTCCATGATGAAATTTTCAACATGGACACTGTTAGCGTCATTTGATGCTGTTTTTAGACGTCCAGATCTCTACTTATCTTTCACTCTCGTTCGCCCTGTTTTGAACTCATGCTCACACTTCCTAACATTGTTTTCTGCAAGAGCATTATCACCAGAGTACCCTTCATTGGCGATGACTATCGGCTACACAACATCCAGCTGCGGTAAGGAATTTCACAATTACCCGTTGCTCTTTAACCGATAATTCCAAGTTGCCGGGCAGTATAAGAGTCTTACTCGTTTAGGCACTGTAACTCAATTGTTACCATCTACCAAACAAAACCTGCTCTACCCTGCTCCCGCCAAGTGAACTTTGTGGTGGACAAACACCGTGTGCGTGGGTTTCCTCGGGGTTCTCCCGTTTCCTCCCACTTTCTTTATTCCAACATCTCATTCATTTCTCATTATCACCGTCTCCTTTATCCTAGCCGGCATAACTGTGGGACGTAAAACTAAAAATTCTGCTCTATTTAGGGACGAAGGATGACAGTGTCCAACACCACAGTTGATTTCCTGAAATGACAAACAATGTGGAACTTAGATCAAGACGGTAAGTGCTTTTGGTGTGCACCTCGTATAAGTACTTGGCTGAGAAGTGTCACAAAATGTTCAATGTAAGAGTTGGAATTGTATTGAGATACACTAGACTTTCGCTAATCCGGCCATTCCTGGCGCATATGGGTGCCGGATTAGCGGAAGTGCCGGATTATTGAGTGTCTGACATTTATTTGATTTATTTATTTATCTTGTTTTTTATTTATTTTGAAAACATAGGAGATATAGTGTACTGCACTTTATTAAAGAAGGATATAATTTTAAAACAAAGAGAATATACCTTATTAAATCCAAATATACATTAATTTTCAAACAAAACTTGGTCCTTGAGTAGTATCACTCACTATGAAACATGTCCCTAATTTTTAACTGTCGCAATGATGATACGCGACGGTGGCGTGCTTTATCAAGCAACCGAACTGTAAAGAATGCTACAATTTCGAATACGTACAGTATATAACGCATTGTTTAACTAAGCATTGTTGTGCATGCGCACGATAATTCATTGTGCACGTGTTTTTGGTTGGATGTGAGTAGATGGGAGGCACCTGACCCCCGGTAGCTGAAAAATCGCCTTTTTTTTCCATGGTCTCCTGAGAGCAAGGACTCAATTTTCCACTGTCTCACGATACGCTATGACCCACGCCCCGTCACCCATGGTCTTTTACGACCTCCATATTAGGGGTGTATTCATTCCCTTTTATGAGCCCTTTTAAGGGGGTGTACTCGTTCCCTTTTATGAGCACATTTTAGGGGGTGTACTCGTTCCCTTTTATGATCACTTTTCCACCCCCTACGTAACACACAGCAGAGCAGAGATAACACATAAGAATACGTAACATAATAAGGGTGTACTCGTTTCAACCCCTATTTTAACATAGGAGATAACACATAAGATTACGAACACATAGCAAAGCAGATAACACACAAGACTACGTAACACTCAGCAGAGCAGATAACACATAAGAGTACGTAACATAACAAGGGTGTACTCGTTTCCTTTTATGGTCACTTTTTCAACCCCTATTTGAACACAGCAGAAATTACACTGAGACTATGAACACACAGCAGAGCAGATAATACATAGCACAGCTAATAAAAGAGTATGGCTCATTTTTCAACCCTTATTTTACCATAACACATATTACATAAGATTACGAGCACAGTCTCCAACCCTTATTTAAACATAGCAGAGAATACATTGAGACTACGAACATAGCACAGATTACATAGCAAAAGAGTATGGCTTATTTTTAACCCCTATTGTAATATATCAAACACCTATGTAACATTGCAGACAATGAATACCAACATAATAGAGGGGTGTACTAGTTCAACCCCTATTTATACATAGCAGAGGTAATAAAAGAGTATTGCATATTTTCCAACCCCTATTTTAACATAGCAGAAATTACACTGAGACTACGAATACTCAGCAGAGCGGAGAATACATAAGATTCGTTCCACCCCTATTTGAACATAGCACAGCTAATAAAAGAGTATGGTTCATTTTTGAATCCTTATTTTACCATAACAGAAATCCCCCCAGAGAGTACGAAACATAGCGAAGAGTAAACATAGCCCATTTTAGGGGGTGTACTCGTTTCAACCCTTATTTTAACATAGTAGATGGGGGACACCTGACACCCGGTAGCTGAAAAATCGCCTTTTTTTCCATGGTCTCCTGAGAGCAAGGACTCAATTTTCCACTGTCTCACGATACGCTATGACCCACGCCCCGTCCACCCATGATCTTTTACGACCTCCATATTAGGGGTGTATTCATTCCCTTTTATGAGCCCTTTTAAGGGGGTGTACTCGTTCCCTTTTATGAGCACATTTTAGGGGGTGTACTCGTTCCCTTTTATGATCACTTTTCCACCCCCTACGAACACATAGAAGAGCAGAGATAACACATAAGAGTACGTAACACACAGCAGAACAGATAACACATAAGAGTACGTAACATAACAAGGGTGTACTCGTTCTCTTTTATGAGCATATTTTTCAACCCCTACGAACACATAGAAGAGCTGATAATACATAACATAGCAAGGGTGTACTCGTTTTCAACCCTTCTTTTAACATAGCAGAAATTACACTGAGACTACGAACACATAGAAGAGCATAAGACTACGTAACACATAACAACCTCCATCTTAGGGGTGGACTCGTTCTCTTTTATAAGCATATTTTCCAACCCCTACGTACACATAGTAGAGGTGTTTTCGTTTTCAATCCCTTAGCATAACAGTTACTAACATACAGCAGAGCAGATAACAAACACAACCACCTCCATTTTAGGGGTGTATTCATTCCCTTTTATGAGCATATTTTTCAACCCCCTATTATAACATAGCACAGATTACATAGCAGAGCTAATACAAGAGTATGGCTTATTTTTCAACCCTTATTTTACCATCACAGAGACTAGGAAACATAGCGGACATAGCACAGAGGGTGTTTTCATTTTCTCCACCCCTAATTGAACATAGCAGAAATTACACTGAGACTACGAACACACAGCAGACCAGAGAATACATCAAATTCATTCCCTTTTATGAGTACATTTTAAGGGGTGTACTCGTTCTCTTTTATAATTACTTTTTCAACCCCTATTTTAAGACAATGAATACCTATGTAACATAGCGATTCGATACGCTCTTTGAACCGTTTTGGATGAAACTCAGCATATGGGGGTTTTCGACCATGCTGAGTACGAATATCATACTTATTTTTACCTGGGTCCTATAGTTTATGTGGCATACGCCCTTTCTATGACAATTTGAACCGATTTGGATGAAACTCGGCATATAGGGGTTTTCGGACATGCTGAGTACGAATATCATACTTATTTTTACCTGGGTCTGATAGTTTATGTGGGATACGCCCTTTCTATGACAATTTTAACCGATTTGGATGAAACTCGGCATATGGGGGTTTTCGACCATGCTGATTACCAATACCACACCTACTTTTACCTGGACGTCGTTTGTATGACACTTAAAACCTAATAACTCAAAAACGGGTCCACATATTGAGGTCGTGTTTCCACATTTAGTAACGGGTCACCAGCAACCACAAGTTCCAAAATAATGACCATCGAGGTCAAAGGTCAACCTACTTAAAACCTAATAACACGAAAACTGAGCCACATATTGAGGTACTGTTTCCAAATCTAGTAACTGGTCACCAACTACTACAAGTTCCAAAATAATGACCATCGAGGTCAAAGGTCAACATACTTAAAACCTAATAACACGAAAACTGAGCCACATATTGAGGTGGTGTTCCCACATTTAGTAATTGATCATCAGGTACTACATGCTCCAAAATAACGACCATCGAGGTCAAAGGTCAGCATACTTAAAACCTAATCACTCGAAAACGGCACCACATATTGAGGTGGTGTTTCCAAGTCTGGTAATTGGTCATCAGGTACTACAAGATCCAAAACATTGACCATCGAGGTCAAAGGTCAACCTACTTAAAACCTAATAACACGAAAACGGGGCCACATATTGAGATGGTGTTTCCAAGTCTGGTAATTGGTCATCAGGTACTACAAGATCCAAAACATTGACCATCGAGGTCAAAGGTCAGCCTACTTAAAACCTAATAACACGAAAACGGGGCCACATATTGAGATGGTGTTTCCAAGTCTGGTAATTGGTCATCAGGTACTACAAGATCCAAAACACTGACCATCGAGGTCAAAGGTCAACCTACTTAAAACCTAATAACACGAAAACGGGGCCACATATTGAGATGGTGTTTTCAAGTCTGGTAATTGGTCATCAGGTACTACAAGATCCAAAACATTGACCATCGAGGTCAAAGGTCAACCTACTTAAAACCTAATAACACGAAAACTGAGCCACATATTGAGGTCGTGTTTCCACGTTTAGTAATTGGTCATCAGGTACTACAAGTTCCAAAATAATGATCATCCAGGTCAAAGGTCAACCTACTTAAAACCTAATAACACGAAAACGGGGCCACATATTGAGATGTTGTTTCCAAATCTAGTAATTGGTCATCAGGTACTACATGCCCCAAAATAATGACCATCGAGGTCAAAGGTCAAACTCGAAAATGGATCCACATACTCAGGTGCTGTTTCCACATTTAGTAATCGGCCACCAACTACTACATGTCCTAAAGGTACTTACCACGGAGGTCAAAAATCAGACTAGTAAACGAAGCAACATATTGAGGTGGTGTTTCCACATTTAGTAATTGGTTACCAGCAACTACATGCCCCAGAAAGTTCAAATATTTAAACCAGAATAACTCGTAGATTGAGCGTCGGAAAATTTTTGTACCAAGGAGAAAATGTGAAGGAGGAATAAATTTGAGTGCCCTATTGAATTTTGTACCAACGAGAAATCTCATTTGCAACTAGCTTAGAATTTCTGTCCCTGTTTGGGTTATTCAAAATTTGGATAGACTAAGAAAGCAAGATATGCCATTTTAACCAGCTGAGAATTTAAAGAAACAAAGGGAACCTACTCAATTTTCTATCGACGAGAAATGCCATTTCAACTACCTCAGAATTTATGTGTCTTTTTGTGCTAAGGTCTATTTTAACTCTTCTTGACTAATTAGATAAACGAAGGAATATTGTACCAATGATAAATGCCATTTTTTTCTAGACCATGTTCTAATATTTAAACAAACGAAGGGGTGAATTTGATTGAGCTATTCAATTTTGCACCAATGAGAAATAGCAGCGTATTTTAAATAAACAAACAATCGGATAAATTTAACCGGCTCAGAAGTGTACTATTTAAACAAACGAAGGTCTCTTGAGTGAGATTTCTAACTAACTCAGAATTTCATTTCATTTTGAAATACTCAAATTTGGATGGAGTGTTTAGTTTTGTTCGAACCAGAAAAATTTGATTGGATTATTTCCTTATGTACCAACTGGAAAAAGGGAAGGGCCATTAATCAAATAAATGAAGGAATAAATTTGGGTAGAATATTTAGTTTTGTACCTAGCAAAATTAGAAAAAGAAGTGAAGAACGAATAAAATCTGGATGGACTATTTTCTTATGTACCAACAAACAAAATGGAGCACCAGCGACAAAAAAGAAACCGAAGAAGGAATAAATTTGGGTGACCTATTCAGTTTGCAGAATCAGCATTCTATACTTTTTTCTGCCATTCATTGGGGGTGTCCTATTTCTTTTCGTGCCAACGAGACCATTTTTAACCGACTTAGAATTTGTACCAAACAGAAAAGAGGAGCTACACGATTAAACAAAGCAATCAATTTTTAACTAGCTCAGAATTTCTAGACCATGCTGTACTATTTAAACAAACGAAGAGATAAATGTGTGTGACCTATTCACTTTTGTACCAAGCAAAATAAGAAAAAGAAGTGAAGAACGAATAAAATTTGGATGGCCTATTTTTTCATGTACCAACAAAAATGGAGCACCAACGACAAAAAGGAAACCGAAGGAGGAATAAATTTGGGTGACCTAATCAGTTTTGTACTAATCAGAAAAAAAGCGAAGAAGGTAAAATTTAAATAGCTCAGTATTTATGTACATTTTTGTACTACTAAAATAAACGAAGGAATAAATTTGGGTGTTCTACAGAAGAAAACGGGGAAGGGGCATTTTATTTAATTTTGTAGTACTCAAAATATACAAAGATATAAATTTGTGTGACCCATTCGGTTTTGTTGGCTTTTTTAGAAAGACTATTTTATCTTTTTGTGCTCTACAAATAAACGGAGGAAAAGCAAAGAGAGACCATTTTATGTGCCTTTTGTAACGAAGAAACAAATTTGAAGGAGGTTCATTTTAACTAATCCTGCTGCGAGTAGATCAATTAGTACATAGTAAAAAAATAAAACAATATGGCATTATTGCGCCTTTCATTTTCGAATACATACGGATTAAGCCACTATGGCAAAAAATACTACTCTCTCCTTATGCTTATTTGGAGCAGACTTAAGAGGACCAAGCATTAGAAACCACTAGTAGGGTGTCGATTCAGTAAACTCTACATCTAGTAAAGAAAACGAACCGATAATTTTGAGACAGTTCCATATGGGTAAATACAGTATTAGTAGAAACGATAGTTTTTAATTAAGTAGAGATAAGGAGAGAGTGAAAAAATGGAAAATTAAAATTTAAATCATTCATTATTATTATTATTTTAGAGGTCAAAAGGAAGAATAAATGAATTTGAGTGGCATATGTACGGAATTTAGTTTTGTAAAGGGCAAAAAAATTTGAATGGAATATTTTATTTTGTACCAGCTGGGAATTTAGTGTTGTACCATTGTATCAATTTAAGTATTTTGTACTATTTATTACCACCGAGAAGGTGTAGAATATTTAGTTTTGTTGGCTTCTTTATTTTGTATTAACGACTAAAACCTTTAACACATACTTGGTTGTGTGCATCACAATGGCCGAAGTTTTTCATTTCCCTGTGGTACAACGTAATGGTCGCCCCGCTTATTCTAGGTCTACAGTTAGATATTTTCGGTTGGATAATGGAATAAAGCCGTGTTTTGTTGAGCACAATGCCCACTATAACGATGTGGTAGACAATTATTTGATGGATAGATATTTGTTTAATAGTCGCTATAACAAATGGTATATGGTAGAATTTGTTAAGCATTTATCGCAGGTAGATATTAAGATAGACTTTTTGTCGTTGGTTACTCGTTTAACCGCGCACAGTTCTCTTTTCCAATCAGCTACCTTTTTTGCCATGAAAACTAAGGGTAATAGTTATACTGTGATAGCTTTCTTTCGCTATGGGGGAACGCAGGACACTTTGGATGAGTTATTAAAGTTTTGGAATCATGTGTGCGAGTTCAGGCCAAGTATCCAGATTGCGGATTTACTTGGTTGCTTTACACGATGTGGTAAAACTGGACTTTTTGCGGTATCTCCTGATACCTATCTGTTGGACCTCGCGGTATTTGGAAGCATGGTGAAAAAGAATAACAAATGGTTTTTCTCACAATAAAGCTATACATACAGAATAATCCATTATGGCAAAAAAATACTACTTTCTCCTTATGCTTAGTTGGAGTAGACTTCGATAACAAGAACGATACATTGTGTAAGAATTTCCAATTAATAGCGGTATTGCACTGTCTGTAATAGTGCAGTTTATTTTTCGAGGGAGAGTAGGTTTTAAAGGTGTATTGTAGTCTACCAGCAATAATGATCTCTAAGAGAGTTATTAGGTAAAGATAACCATTACACAGCCATTCTGCGAACACATTTATACGATCCAATTTCTCAGATTTAAACAAAGAAAGACCATATTCTGCTACTCAAACAAACGAAGGAATAAGCTCAGAATTTCTATACCTTTTTGTGTTATTCAAATAAACGAAGGAATAAACCTATTCACTTTTATACCACCTTTTAGTTTTGTACCAACCACAAAAAAAAAGGGAAGAAGGACCATTATAACAAGCTCACTATTTTTATAGCTTTTGTATTACTCTAATCAATTTGGGTGGTCTATTTTGATTTTTGTAACAATCAGAAGAAAACAGCTCAGAATTTTATACCTTTGTGGAGTTACATTTTGTATATTTTTGTGTCATCCAGAGAACAAATTAAATTGACTTTCCCTGACAATTCAGTTGCCAGAGTCCAATGTTAGTTATCTATTAAATTGTTAATATTACTGTACTACAAATTGATCCAGTTAACAGTTCAAGTTCTTCTATTCTTACACAATCAAATGCATATGCTACAGTGGGCTCAGTGTTCATTTACAGAATTAAATAATTGTTTATCTTTCTCTAAAAACATTTCTACTATTTTGTTAATATAATAATCACACTCTGTAATGTATTCATATACCAGATTAAATTTTTTCTCCACAGTATAAGTGTTCTTAATATTACAACCTTTAAAATGCTTCTTTAAATAAAGTTTATAGATTTTCTCTCTCATTTCACATTTAATTATGATCGTCCACACCTTTTGCAATAATTCGTAATCATACTGCAGCAAACAGTTGTGATCTTTTTCATTCTCATTATGTTTAGAACATGCTTCACATAATAATACTGAATTTGGTGTATACTCATTAAATAATTGTATAACACATGTATGACTAATACTTCCACTAGTACATCCGCACTCATTAGCTTCCAGTTCAAAACAGGTAATATTTGAAACACTGTCATCATCACTTTCCGGGAGTATTTCATCATTATACCTATTATAGCGTCTAAAATAATACACATCTTCTATTTCTTGTGTTGGATATATGATTCTCACTTTATCACGTAATTCATCTGGCAAATCAGGGTCAGACGGCTGTATTAACAGTATTGGTTTCTCGTTTTCACGCTGAATTTCTTTTTCTCTAGGTGAAACATAAGCAATTTCCATGCTAGTCATTTTTCTACTCTCCGCAAAAACAAATCAAGTGTGACACATCTACTTATATACCTACAATAAAAGCATTCTATGCATTCGCCGTGTTTAATAATATGTTTCAAGGCAATGCAAAATAATTCGTTAATATAACGTCATGATGTATGTTCTATTATTTCCAAATATACTCCATAATCTTATATTCCATTATAATAAAATACATAAATGCAAAAATATATATTTGTCTTTTTGGACTTAGACGAGGAAAGAAAGTTTAAAAATAATTGAATCGTTGAGCAATAGGCAATACACCTGTTAGGTAACCCATTCATAACGTTGTTTAAATATCTGCAGCAACATGGAACTTTGAAAACTTTTCTTACTTTGATATAATCTCTTCTTCTGCGGTGATCAAAAATGGCCATGCATGATATTACGCTAATTGCTATGTAGTCTGTTTTACACAATTATTACGCAACTCCGGTTTGTTAAATCTCATGCTCAAATATTTAGTTAGTGACCGGGAAACTTTGGACTTTAGCGTCGCCGATAGTATTTTGTAAACCTAATTCGCTAAACACACGTCAATACCCATTTAGTGACGGGAGAGGCAATTTAAAATGTTCTCTGGATGACACAAAAATATACAAAATGTAACACCACAAAGGAATAAAATGCTGAGCTGTTTTCTTCTGGTTGTTACAAAAATGAAATAGAGTAATACAGAATGGTATAAAAATAGTGAGCGTGTTATAATGGTATAAGTCACACAAATTTATTCCTTCGTTTACTTGAATAACACAAAAAGGTATAGAAATTCTGAGCTTATTCCTTCGTTTGTTTGAGTAGCAGAATATGGTCTTTCTTTGTTTAAATCTGAGAAATTGGATCGTATAAATGTGTTCGCAGAATGGCTGTGTAATGGTTATCTTTACCTAATAACTCTCTTAGAGATCATTATTGCTGGTAGACTACAATACACCTTTAAAACCTACTCTCCCTCGAAAAATAAACTGCACTATTACAGACAGTGCAATACCGCTATTAATTGGAAATTCTTACACAATGTATCGTTCTTGTTATCGAAGTCTACTCCAACTAAGCATAAGGAGAAAGTAGTATTTTTTTGCCATAATGGATTATTCTGTATGTATAGCTTTATTGTGAGAAAAACCATTTGTTATTCTTTTTCACCATGCTTCCAAATACCGCGAGGTCCAACAGATAGGTATCAGGAGATACCGCAAAAAGTCCAGTTTTACCACATCGTGTAAAGCAACCAAGTAAATCCGCAATCTGGATACTTGGCCTGAACTCGCACACATGATTCCAAAACTTTAATAACTCATCCAAAGTGTCCTGCGTTCCCCCATAGCGAAAGAAAGCTATCACAGTATAACTATTACCCTTAGTTTTCATGGCAAAAAAGGTAGCTGATTGGAAAAGAGAACTGTGCGCGGTTAAACGAGTAACCAACGACAAAAAGTCTATCTTAATATCTACCTGCGATAAATGCTTAACAAATTCTACCATATACCATTTGTTATAGCGACTATTAAACAAATATCTATCCATCAAATAATTGTCTACCACATCGTTATAGTGGGCATTGTGCTCAACAAAACACGGCTTTATTCCATTATCCAACCGAAAATATCTAACTGTAGACCTAGAATAAGCGGGGCGACCATTACGTTGTACCACAGGGAAATGAAAAACTTCGGCCATTGTGATGCACACAACCAAGTATGTGTTAAAGGTTTTAGTCGTTAATACAAAATAAAGAAGCCAACAAAACTAAATATTCTACACCTTCTCGGTGGTAATAAATAGTACAAAATACTTAAATTGATACAATGGTACAACACTAAATTCCCAGCTGGTACAAAATAAAATATTCCATTCAAATTTTTTTGCCCTTTACAAAACTAAATTCCGTACATATGCCACTCAAATTCATTTATTCTTCCTTTTGACCTCTAAAATAATAATAATAATGAATGATTTAAATTTTAATTTTCCATTTTTTCACTCTCTCCTTATCTCTACTTAATTAAAAACTATCGTTTCTACTAATACTGTATTTACCCATATGGAACTGTCTCAAAATTATCGGTTCGTTTTCTTTACTAGATGTAGAGTTTACTGAATCGACACCCTACTAGTGGTTTCTAATGCTTGGTCCTCTTAAGTCTGCTCCAAATAAGCATAAGGAGAGAGTAGTATTTTTTGCCATAGTGGCTTAATCCGTATGTATTCGAAAATGAAAGGCGCAATAATGCCATATTGTTTTATTTTTTTACTATGTACTAATTGATCTACTCGCAGCAGGATTAGTTAAAATGAACCTCCTTCAAATTTGTTTCTTCGTTACAAAAGGCACATAAAATGGTCTCTCTTTGCTTTTCCTCCGTTTATTTGTAGAGCACAAAAAGATAAAATAGTCTTTCTAAAAAAGCCAACAAAACCGAATGGGTCACACAAATTTATATCTTTGTATATTTTGAGTACTACAAAATTAAATAAAATGCCCCTTCCCCGTTTTCTTCTGTAGAACACCCAAATTTATTCCTTCGTTTATTTTAGTAGTACAAAAATGTACATAAATACTGAGCTATTTAAATTTTACCTTCTTCGCTTTTTTTCTGATTAGTACAAAACTGATTAGGTCACCCAAATTTATTCCTCCTTCGGTTTCCTTTTTGTCGTTGGTGCTCCATTTTTGTTGGTACATGAAAAAATAGGCCATCCAAATTTTATTCGTTCTTCACTTCTTTTTCTTATTTTGCTTGGTACAAAAGTGAATAGGTCACACACATTTATCTCTTCGTTTGTTTAAATAGTACAGCATGGTCTAGAAATTCTGAGCTAGTTAAAAATTGATTGCTTTGTTTAATCGTGTAGCTCCTCTTTTCTGTTTGGTACAAATTCTAAGTCGGTTAAAAATGGTCTCGTTGGCACGAAAAGAAATAGGACACCCCCAATGAATGGCAGAAAAAAGTATAGAATGCTGATTCTGCAAACTGAATAGGTCACCCAAATTTATTCCTTCTTCGGTTTCTTTTTTGTCGCTGGTGCTCCATTTTGTTTGTTGGTACATAAGAAAATAGTCCATCCAGATTTTATTCGTTCTTCACTTCTTTTTCTAATTTTGCTAGGTACAAAACTAAATATTCTACCCAAATTTATTCCTTCATTTATTTGATTAATGGCCCTTCCCTTTTTCCAGTTGGTACATAAGGAAATAATCCAATCAAATTTTTCTGGTTCGAACAAAACTAAACACTCCATCCAAATTTGAGTATTTCAAAATGAAATGAAATTCTGAGTTAGTTAGAAATCTCACTCAAGAGACCTTCGTTTGTTTAAATAGTACACTTCTGAGCCGGTTAAATTTATCCGATTGTTTGTTTATTTAAAATACGCTGCTATTTCTCATTGGTGCAAAATTGAATAGCTCAATCAAATTCACCCCTTCGTTTGTTTAAATATTAGAACATGGTCTAGAAAAAAATGGCATTTATCATTGGTACAATATTCCTTCGTTTATCTAATTAGTCAAGAAGAGTTAAAATAGACCTTAGCACAAAAAGACACATAAATTCTGAGGTAGTTGAAATGGCATTTCTCGTCGATAGAAAATTGAGTAGGTTCCCTTTGTTTCTTTAAATTCTCAGCTGGTTAAAATGGCATATCTTGCTTTCTTAGTCTATCCAAATTTTGAATAACCCAAACAGGGACAGAAATTCTAAGCTAGTTGCAAATGAGATTTCTCGTTGGTACAAAATTCAATAGGGCACTCAAATTTATTCCTCCTTCACATTTTCTCCTTGGTACAAAAATTTTCCGACGCTCAATCTACGAGTTATTCTGGTTTAAATATTTGAACTTTCTGGGGCATGTAGTTGCTGGTAACCAATTACTAAATGTGGAAACACCACCTCAATATGTTGCTTCGTTTACTAGTCTGATTTTTGACCTCCGTGGTAAGTACCTTTAGGACATGTAGTAGTTGGTGGCCGATTACTAAATGTGGAAACAGCACCTGAGTATGTGGATCCATTTTCGAGTTTGACCTTTGACCTCGATGGTCATTATTTTGGGGCATGTAGTACCTGATGACCAATTACTAGATTTGGAAACAACATCTCAATATGTGGCCCCGTTTTCGTGTTATTAGGTTTTAAGTAGGTTGACCTTTGACCTGGATGATCATTATTTTGGAACTTGTAGTACCTGATGACCAATTACTAAACGTGGAAACACGACCTCAATATGTGGCTCAGTTTTCGTGTTATTAGGTTTTAAGTAGGTTGACCTTTGACCTCGATGGTCAATGTTTTGGATCTTGTAGTACCTGATGACCAATTACCAGACTTGAAAACACCATCTCAATATGTGGCCCCGTTTTCGTGTTATTAGGTTTTAAGTAGGTTGACCTTTGACCTCGATGGTCAGTGTTTTGGATCTTGTAGTACCTGATGACCAATTACCAGACTTGGAAACACCATCTCAATATGTGGCCCCGTTTTCGTGTTATTAGGTTTTAAGTAGGCTGACCTTTGACCTCGATGGTCAATGTTTTGGATCTTGTAGTACCTGATGACCAATTACCAGACTTGGAAACACCATCTCAATATGTGGCCCCGTTTTCGTGTTATTAGGTTTTAAGTAGGTTGACCTTTGACCTCGATGGTCAATGTTTTGGATCTTGTAGTACCTGATGACCAATTACCAGACTTGGAAACACCACCTCAATATGTGGTGCCGTTTTCGAGTGATTAGGTTTTAAGTATGCTGACCTTTGACCTCGATGGTCGTTATTTTGGAGCATGTAGTACCTGATGATCAATTACTAAATGTGGGAACACCACCTCAATATGTGGCTCAGTTTTCGTGTTATTAGGTTTTAAGTATGTTGACCTTTGACCTCGATGGTCATTATTTTGGAACTTGTAGTAGTTGGTGACCAGTTACTAGATTTGGAAACAGTACCTCAATATGTGGCTCAGTTTTCGTGTTATTAGGTTTTAAGTAGGTTGACCTTTGACCTCGATGGTCATTATTTTGGAACTTGTGGTTGCTGGTGACCCGTTACTAAATGTGGAAACACGACCTCAATATGTGGACCCGTTTTTGAGTTATTAGGTTTTAAGTGTCATACAAACGACGTCCAGGTAAAAGTAGGTGTGGTATTGGTAATCAGCATGGTCGAAAACCCCCATATGCCGAGTTTCATCCAAATCGGTTCAAATTGTCATAGAAAGGGCGTATGCCACATAAACTATCAGACCCAGGTAAAAATAAGTATGATATTCGTACTCAGCATGGTCGAAAACCCCCATATGCTGAGTTTCATCCAAAACGGTTCAAAGAGCGTATCGAATCGCTATGTTACATAGGTATTCATTGTCTTAAAATAGGGGTTGAAAAAGTAATTATAAAAGAGAACGAGTACACCCCTTAAAATGTACTCATAAAAGGGAATGAATTTGATGTATTCTCTGGTCTGCTGTGTGTTCGTAGTCTCAGTGTAATTTCTGCTATGTTCAATTAGGGGTGGAGAAAATGAAAACACCCTCTGTGCTATGTCCGCTATGTTTCCTAGTCTCTGTGATGGTAAAATAAGGGTTGAAAAATAAGCCATACTCTTGTATTAGCTCTGCTATGTAATCTGTGCTATGTTATAATAGGGGGTTGAAAAATATGCTCATAAAAGGGAATGAATACACCCCTAAAATGGAGGTGGTTGTGTTTGTTATCTGCTCTGCTGTATGTTAGTAACTGTTATGCTAAGGGATTGAAAACGAAAACACCTCTACTATGTGTACGTAGGGGTTGGAAAATATGCTTATAAAAGAGAACGAGTCCACCCCTAAGATGGAGGTTGTTATGTGTTACGTAGTCTTATGCTCTTCTATGTGTTCGTAGTCTCAGTGTAATTTCTGCTATGTTAAAAGAAGGGTTGAAAACGAGTACACCCTTGCTATGTTATGTATTATCAGCTCTTCTATGTGTTCGTAGGTGTTGAAAAATATGCTCATAAAAGAGAACGAGTACACCCTTGTTATGTTACGTACTCTTATGTGTTATCTGTTCTGCTGTGTGTTACGTACTCTTATGTGTTATCTCTGCTCTTCTATGTGTTCGTAGGGGGTGGAAAAGTGATCATAAAAGGGAACGAGTACACCCCCTAAAATGTGCTCATAAAAGGGAACGAGTACACCCCCTTAAAAGGGCTCATAAAAGGGAATGAATACACCCCTAATATGGAGGTCGTAAAAGATCATGGGTGGACGGGGCGTGGGTCATAGCGTATCGTGAGACAGTGGAAAATTGAGTCCTTGCTCTCAGGAGACCATGGAAAAAAGGCGATTTTTCAGCTACCGGGTGTCAGGTGTCCCCCATCTACTATGTTAAAATAAGGGTTGAAACGAGTACACCCCCTAAAATGGGCTATGTTTACTCTTCGCTATGTTTCGTACTCTCTGGGGGGATTTCTGTTATGGTAAAATAAGGATTCAAAAATGAACCATACTCTTTTATTAGCTGTGCTATGTTCAAATAGGGGTGGAACGAATCTTATGTATTCTCCGCTCTGCTGAGTATTCGTAGTCTCAGTGTAATTTCTGCTATGTTAAAATAGGGGTTGGAAAATATGCAATACTCTTTTATTACCTCTGCTATGTATAAATAGGGGTTGAACTAGTACACCCCTCTATTATGTTGGTATTCATTGTCTGCAATGTTACATAGGTGTTTGATATATTACAATAGGGGTTAAAAATAAGCCATACTCTTTTGCTATGTAATCTGTGCTATGTTCGTAGTCTCAATGTATTCTCTGCTATGTTTAAATAAGGGTTGGAGACTGTGCTCGTAATCTTATGTAATATGTGTTATGGTAAAATAAGGGTTGAAAAATGAGCCATACTCTTTTATTAGCTGTGCTATGTATTATCTGCTCTGCTGTGTGTTCATAGTCTCAGTGTAATTTCTGCTATGTTCAAATAGGGGTTGAAAAAGTGACCATAAAAGGAAACGAGTACACCCTTGTTATGTTACGTACTCTTATGTGTTATCTGCTCTGCTGAGTGTTACGTAGTCTTGTGTGTTATCTGCTTTGCTATGTGTTCGTAATCTTATGTGTTATCTCCTATGTTAAAATAGGGGTTGAAACGAGTACACCCTTATTATGTTACGTATTCTTATGTGTTATCTCTGCTCTGCTGTGTGTTACGTAGGGGGTGGAAAAGTGATCATAAAAGGGAACGAGTACACCCCCTTAAAAGTGCTCATAAAAGGGAATGAATACACCCCTAATATGGAGGTCGTAAAAGACCATGGGTGACGGGGCGTGGGTCATAGCGTATCGTGAGACAGTGGAAAATTGAGTCCTTGCTCTCAGGAGACCATGGAAAAAAAGGCGATTTTTCAGCTACCGGGGGTCAGGTGCCTCCCATCTACTGATGTGCGCTGGATTACTGAGAGTCCGGGCTACTGAGGGCCGGATTAGCGAGAGATTAGTGTGTATCGTATGATTTAGTTCACTTCTCAATGAACTCTAGTGACATCCATGATTATTATGCTAATATTCCTTTGTAGAGACGTGGGCAGGATCCAAATTCGATATGTACAACTGAAATTAAATTTACAGAAAAGTAGGGTTTGGGGGATCCGGAACCCCTTGGACTCACTTTCTGCGTACGTCAGTCCCTGTGTGGTTGTAATCTAATTACAGGAAGCTCTCAAAATATATTTGCAGTAGTCATTCAACGGATTACTAAAATATGCAATTCTTTTGTGGAACTATCGTAATCATTCACGCAGCAACCAGCATTAGGCTTAACGTTAAACTTATTTGCTATACAATGCTACAGCTAGCTAGCGTCCAATTTTACATATTAAAACTGTATCGCAATACATCACAGGATATATCTCAATACAAGCAACTCTTAACATTTCACATTTCGTGATACTTTTCGCCCAAGTACTTATACCATGAATACCGGGTTGCCTGGAAATGAAGGCAGGTACATTGGTGCCGAAACGAATATACATAAAGAAAGGCTCTATATTGAAGGAAAAGGGAAGGGCCTACGCTGAGGCAGATAGATGATCTCCTGTAGGACATGAACATGATGAGAGTGGAAGTATGTATGATAGAACCAGCAATTAATAAGAATGGACACAGATCATTGAGGCCAGAGTTCACATCGAAGCGTAAGTAAAACGTGGTCATTATAATTTACTTGAAACTTTATTAACTTTTTAACATTTTTAGTAATTTCCTTTGTTATTGAAGCCAACGAAGCACTAAAACGTTTTTTTTTGTTGCGTCTGAGTACATATTTTATGATAAGTGAGTATGTGAAATTATTGCGACTATTTGTTTATTTATATATTTTCATTTTTATTTATTATTAATATATTTTGTGTTTATTAAAGGACAAACGAGAACTTCTATAGAGGAATATCAAGTTTAGTATAGACACATTTTATATTCTATTTATTAATTTAACGTAATAATTTGAGTACAACCCTTGCCATTTTATATTTGTAGCCATCAATATTAGCTACATTTTATAAAATACGAACAATTTAGGACAAAAATTCAATCCGTTGATTTTTCTTCCGACGGCCTGCATAGCTAACAAACTATAAAGAAAATCGTTACAGCACTGAGCTAGACACAACCTATTTTTTTGTGATGAAAGAGAGGACAGTAAGAGAATTTCCTCTACAACAACAGCAGCAGCAGCAACAACAACAAATAATAATAATAATAATAATAATAATAATAATAATAATAATAATAATAATAATAATAATAATAATAATAATAATAATAATAATAATAATAATAATAATAATGTACAATGTTATCTCTTGAGGTTGAAGGAGCTCGACCCCCTGAAAGTCCATTCTGGTTTGAAAATGAAATGAAATATTTCAGTTTTGTGCCCCACACTTATGCCGACTGGCCTAAAGGAGACGGTGATGGTGAGAAATGAATAGAATAGTGAAATGATTTAAGTGAGAAGAAATGAAAGAATCACGAGAAAGTCCATGAACCAGGAACCTCACGCACCTGAGGTGAAAGCTCTATCACCTTTTTTCTCTTTAAAAAAGAATTAACTGGTTCACCGAACGTACTTCATTAACTTGCTTAACTACTTACTGCTAGATTTACACTTATTTTATTCGCTTTTACTCGTTGAACCTGCTTTTCCAGTAACCTAGAACGACAGGGACACGAACATATATCGAGGCCAGTTAAAATTCCAAGGGCTTTCCAACCGGGAATCGAACCCGAGACCCCGTACACTAAAAGCGTACGTGCTAGCCCTAGACCACTGGGGAGGGCTACTGCTGTGCCCACGTGCCCCAACACTGTGGTTTCAGCTATAACATAAATTGCTATTATTATTTTCTGTCATCTGTCTCTAAAGGAATAGAAAATGAACTGGTGAAGTTCTTCTCATATCCATAAGTTTAAAAGCCTCAGGTGAAAATATTAAAGTTAGCAACACTTTGTTCATCGATGGTGACCTTACGGGTTAATTCCAACCAGAACAAACTAGGAATATCAACTGGGAGAGGCCGACAGAGACCGTTGTGTGGTGGCGGCACTTGATGTACTTTTCATTGAAGTCCATAGTCTTTGGATGGAATTGAACCGTCTTGTGTCGCACTCTTTGATTTGACAACGGGCTTCTTCTTCGTGCAGTCTGCCTTCCGGAACGCCTGGAACCGATGCGTGCCTCGTTAGAGCATCCACTGCAAATTAGAGTCCACCCACCGTTTTCTCTCTCTGCTCTTCTTTAAGCTATAAGTGTTCTAGTGTGCACATCTTTCTTTTTGAGCCAAAAATAGCACAAACATTTGTCATTCATCTTCTGTCCTTCAGATACGCAATTCTACGCTCTTTTGTTTCTGGCAACGTACACTACAAACACATATTGGAGTCATTTATTATTACAGATACACTCGTAAAAGAACATAATGCACTTTTGAATGCTTAGCCTATTCTATTACGAGCATTGACGTTAAAGCATGGAACATTATTACAAATGAAATTAACACATAATAAGCATTAATTGTCTCAACCATTTTGCTATACAGTTTTGTTTTAAATAATAGACACATTCGTAAGTTATTACCTTGGAGTACATACGAACTACAGTATTATAAACAAAGTGATAACAGTATTCTTTGATGTTTTCTATATTCCTTTTGGGGGCCGCGGTGGCTCAGTGGTAGAGCGTTCACCTCTGGTGCTTGGGGTCCCGGGTTCGATCCCAGCCCCCTCCAAGTGAACTTTGTGGTGGACAAACACCGTGTGCGTGGGTTTTCTCGGGGTTCTCCCGTTTCCTCCCACTTTCTTCATTCCATCATTTCATATATTACTCATCATCACCGTCTCCTTTAGCCTAACCGGCATAACCGTGGGACGTAAAACTCAAAGATTTCATTTCATTTCTATATTCCTTTTGTAAAATAATCTAAATCATTTAAATTAAGTCGTGTATTGTGTTTCTTATTAGTAAACTTGAATTTGAAATGAAATCTTTCAGTTTAACGCCCCAAGATTATGCCCCGTTTTTTTAGGCTAAGGAAGACGATAATTAAGGCAAGTGAATGATGATGGAAGAATTGGTAGAATGAAAATGTGCGAGAAAACGGGAGTACCCCGAGAAAACCCAAGGACACGATGTTGCCCACCACAAACCTACTTGGTCTGGGATCGCATCAAGGACCCCAAGCACTAGAGGTAAACGTTCTACTACTGAGCCACCACGCCTCCGAAAACTTGGATTTATTTTCTATATTACTTTTATTTTTAACAACTATTTCTTGCTCTTTTTTCTTTCCTTAAATTAAATTGAATAAAATTAGTATTTAATACATCTCATGAAATTTTAAACTTCTAACGGTCAATTTCCGCAACAGTCGTTAAATTTAACCAATCATTAAATACAATTTACTATCTCTTTAAGGAAACAAATCGTTTTTATTCTTTGGAGAATTGATAGTCTTGGGTGGGGGACCATCAATGTCAGGGGCTCGCTCCCCCTGGAAAATATATAATTAATAAAAGTTCTTTTTTTCCTCCAATTTTTTAAGTTTCAATTTCCTTTTATATGTACTTGTATATTGTACAGGGATTATTCACAAACTGACTGCACACTTATAAAGGTTAAGATATTAGATTTCTGTTCGGAGCGCCAAATTTTCTATAAAGGTCATGAATGAGTGGGGTGTTGGGTTCGTGTTCCGGCTGCCACAATTTACTTTATGTGCACCACCGTTGAAGTCACCGTTCCCGGAACTAAGATAGTTTATGACTCGATACGCCACTGTATCCGATCTGGGCATGACGTCACACATGTAAATTAAAGGGAAAAATAGAAATGAGAATGTATTCCTCTATGCTAATTAACCAAAGAGCGTTGGCTACATGAATCCCCGGGCGTCTAAAAAAAATAGTTTTTACATGGAAGAATGAGATCTCGAAAGGGAAAGTGATCTATTTGGGTTTCGAACCCACGACCCTGTTAATTAAATATTTAATAATTTAAAAAAATGAAGACTGACTTCACGGTCATGAAATCCTATCTTCCCGCGGTATTCCAGAGCTTTAGGAAAAATAAGATCCCCCTAAACCGTGAGAGCAAGCGAAAATTTACTGATTTTACTCTTGTAGCGTTTATTACATGCTGCAATGCTGCAAAATAATTAGGCTCTAATGTTTGATGTGTAAAGACGAATTAGACTGACTTTCATTTTCCATGAAAATTGGAATAAAAGAATTTTGAAGTAAGTAGACAAATATCCTGGATTCAAATTTTGGCTGAAAGTCCTGAAAATCAGTTTAATTCCGTCCGTGATAGATTGCACTAGAAATTTCCTGCATTTCCTAATATCTTGACCCATCAAACCCTTATAAAAACGTTATTGTTATTTTTACTGAGGCGAGTGATGCAATAAGTGGCTTGTAAAAGAAAAGTTTACAAATTTGAGTTAACAGTGAATAAAAACTTTAATGATTAGAAATAAATGTTAAAAAAAGTCAAGCATAACGAAAGAATAACAATGAATTTTGAAAGTATAATAACAAAATAAATAAATAAAAAAGAGGGTAAGGCATAAGACTTTAGCACTAAAATGTAATCTAGTCAAACGTATTGCAATTTTTCTCCCTCTTGACCTCTGACTTGAATCAATTTCTGAATGATTTGACATTACTTGAACCAGGCATTGACATAGTTCTTTGTAACAAGTCTTAACTACATTAATTTTGATTTATTATTACACACTGAGTTTTTGAAATTAAGGGTCTAAATATAATTAACTTACTAACCTTACATTGACCAATATCGATTGACATAATTATACGGATTAGCAGGTAATTGCTGTTGATCAGTTGATACATCATCTCACGATTCATGAAATTAAAACGAATGTGTATAGTTTCTCTGGAATCTGCTTTTGGATACCAAAATTTAGACTAAGTAAATTAAATAAATTAGCGGAAAGAGTGACATAAAGAAATATAGAAGTCATGACTTTTAAAGAAAATTGATAAGAAATTTTGAAAGAAAACTGGGACTGCCTAATAAGAATAATTGAGTGATAGCTGGAGTTTGATTTTTTACACCTACAACTAAACCTTGGGGCCTAGCTGATGCATATTTGCATATTTAGGTATTAGCAATAAACATAGATTATATATCAATACTAGTTACATTGTCATTTTTGCACACATAATACATATTTTAGCGCACAAAAATATACTAACATACAAATATATATATATATATAAATGTGATATTGACATGCATAAACATAATACAGGGTGTCCAATATACAATGCAACCCGGAGTTTGGATAGTAGAACTTTTGAACCTGAAGCGATATACAAATAATGGTTATAGCAAAATGAAGTTTTTTTTTTCATGCATATATTTTTAAACTAGGAAGCAACGATTTAAGTACACTAGGAACCACACAGTGTTGCCAGATGTAACCGAAGGTGTATTTTTTTTGTTTTTTTGCTAAACATGTAAATTGACTCATAACTCATACGTATGGATGTTCTGCCGTCAATTTTCAGTTTGTTTATTTGGAGTAGCTTGGAAACTATGGAGTAGAATAAAAGAATTTTTCATTTCCACCGATAACTAATCGGATGAGGCCTCTGTAAGGGGGAACTAGGGAAATCGTAGTTTTCATAAATTAACACTCTGGATTGGCAACCCTGCTGATGTTTCAGTGCATCAAAAGGTGTGTTAAGGATGTGTCTATATTATGCAATTCCTGAAAACAGCGAAAAACAAAGTTTGAAATTATCATAGTAAAACTGAAACTTACATGCCCCCGGCAACATTGCTGAGAACAATTTTTGAGCTATACAAGACCTGGAAATGAACTATCGCAGTGCCATTGAGAACATTAACACTTCTACTCTTCGTAAAGTTGCTGCCTACCTGGTGAAACATGTGAACCAGTGTTTGAATCAAAACAGGGGACACTTCCAGCACCTGGTATAGAGCTGGTAACTCATTTTTGATAGTACCAGTGTTGCCGGGTGGATGTAAGTATAAGTTTCATCATGATAATTTCAAACTTTCTTTTTCATTGTCTTCAGGAATTGCATAATGTAGATAGATCCTTAACACATATTTTGATGCACTGAAACATCATAAATTCAGTGTTAATTTATGAAAACTATTATTTCCCTAGTTCCCTATTACAGAGGCTTCATCTGACTAGTTATTGGTGGAAATGAAAAATTCTTTTCTCTGCTCCATAGTTTCCAAGTTACTCCAACTAAACAAATTGAAAATAGAAATATGCCATTTCCGGTATTAATACTAATCACCGTTGAGGAAATAGGTAATAAATAGTTAAAAATGTTATATATATATAGTGGCGGATCCAAGGGGAGCTATAGGGGCTATAGCCCCACCTTGACGCTCAGATATACACGGGATAAAATGGGTTTCAATCCTGTTTTAAACTGGATAAAGCGGCAAATTATGGTTTAGTGGTTTAGCCCCCTCCCTTGATCATATCCTGGATCCGCCACTGTATATATATATATATATATATATATATATATATATATATATATATATATATATATATATATATATATATATGGATTCAGAATTGCAAGAAATCTCTCTATTAAAGCCGGAAACACTAATACTGATACCATTTTCGGTTTCAATATTGACTTCTGCAGAGCTAAAACTGCAAAAGAAACCAAGGAAGTTGTCCATTTTGAAATGGATTCAGCTTCCGAAGAACAGGTTCCAGCTCCGACCTTATTAGAACGGAAAATGATAGACATACTGCTTCTGGTTCCAATTTATTGAATCCCCATCGTTTGAAAGTCTACTGTAATTTCATAATGTGAAAGGAAACCCACTTGTAGTGTTGATACTGATATAACTCCGTAAGTGCTTGTGCATCTCAACGTCTAAACGTTATATGCTTTCATTATATGTTATCAGATGGTACTTTTCAATAACAGATAACTGAACGTTTCTTTTTTGTTGTTATTCAAGAAAACTTTTATTTTGGAAAGTTTTTTTTTTTTTTTGTAATTACACTTATTTCGCTAGCAAATATAGGCGTAACTAGAGGAAAGCGAGGTAGGGCCAGGCTCCTCTAAACATCGCTGACGCCCCGAAATATTTGATTTGATTTTCAGTCTAGCTTTCCTTTGAGCAACGAGGCTACATGAGATGTGAACCTACAGCTTAACGTGGGATTCGAACCACACGAGCTCCCACCGGGAATCCGGGTACCCGGGTCTCCCACCGAAAGATTTACTTGGATGGTGTAACGTGCGTTAAGTAATGGCTATCCAATACCGCAACGTCACTGGCCGAGGACGAATTAATGGCCCCCTCCACAATTAATTTTCTGGCAGAAATTACGGAAGAATTGTATAGAACAATTGAACCTTTCAAAATATTTATATAAGCATAAAGATCTAAATCGAAAATCACAACTTTTGGATTACTCTAATGTTATTCAGAGATTAAAAGGTGAAATGATTAATCAATGTTCTAAATTTTGTGAATTTAATAACAATTTCCCCCGAATTTATAACAAAAAATAACAGTATAACTGTTTCCAGAAAAAAAAAACGAGTAATTTAAGAAATTATCCCATTTAAATTCCATAGACATAATAGCAAACTCCTAATATGGTTGATATTTCGAGCATTTAACTATTTGATCATTACAAGCAAGCTCCATTAGAAACAAGTTCAATCATGAAAAACAGGATATAATATATAATCTATGGACAACCTATTTAACCATTAATTTCAATAATCTTGCATAAAATTTATTAAAAAAAAAAAAAAAACACTCACTAAATACAATTCAACTGGTTTCATACCACAATATTAATCTTGACTTTTCTAGTTTTGTGATCAATTGCTTTAAGATAACTCTTATACCCAAAATTATGTATTCACTTTTCACTAAACTCGTAATTACAGATTTTTGTTCCGACCAGTTTGATTTCAGCTTTACAATTGAAAATATAACTCGTGACGTAAATTCCGAATAGATATAGTTCTGTAGATTGCTACAACAGCGCTATAGTCGGCCTCTATACAATTCAATACACTAACTTTTTTTTAAAAAAAAATCAAACTCATTACAATGGCTTTAATGAATAATGTGTTAACCTTATCATAGTAATGGTCAGTGGTGGATCTAGAAGGCAAAAACTGGGGGTATAACCAGAACCCAGACTATGATAGGTACATCATGAGTTTTTATAAACTTTCAAAAATATATAAATAATAGTTTAAATTATTTTTGTCACCCAAAAACTGGGTCCGTTAGGCCCACTGGCCCCAGGCTAGATCCGTCACTGGTAATGGTAAGCTCGACACTTGGTATTACTTTAGCCCTTGAGTCCCTGCATTAGAACTCATGGCTGTTGCAGCCAGAGATTAGTAGTACCAAGTGGCGAAGTTATTACTACAGTTTACGGAAAGCGATTTTTCGTTGCGTTTGTATTTTGTATATATATATTTAAATCAGCTTTACTTTACCTTTCACCTCCGTCTTCTTTGTTTCCCATATACGGCTTTTAAACCTGGATATTATGAACTCGCTGTTACCGTGTGGTCGTGGACGTAGACTCTTAAATTGTGCCTTTCAAATCCGAAAATCAAACTCAAAATAGAACAAGTAAGAGACCCGTTATTGTCAAGCATAGGGCAAGGGCAATGGGGATAAGTGTTCAGAATTAGAGTTGGCCACAAGATCAGACAGATCTCTTTCAATAGAAACAGTTACACTTTTTTGGGACGAGACACAAATTTTACGACACTGTTCTCGACAAGGCAGCTTAAATCTCGTCTCGTGTGCAACACTATTAGGAATTCACCTAAATACGAGAATAAACACTACTATAAAAAATCTTCTAAAAAGTACTTTCAATTCTCAAAAGTAAGGAGCCATGCCCAACCCCCCCCCCCCCCTCCATCTATAGCAAAATCATCTAATTTCGCCAATGTAAGCAAACGGATACTCATCCAATTAAAATTGTAGTTGGCAGAAATTTTCCACGTCATTTCTTAATTGGCTTCATAAAACTTGGTACGTAACAGTGGTTAATTAACGAATAGATGAGTAAAAGAAACACAAAATGATTACAATGCCTTTTCGGATACAAAGATTAAAAGTCATCCTAAACAGATGTAGGTCAAGTTACAAGATATGCTGCTCAGGACTGATCTATCTTTGGCCAACAAAACACACACACATACATAACGGCGATTAATGGACCGTTTAGTCAACACGTAACTAACTAGTGTCGCATGATGTAAACGCGTTTTGCTGTTAAAGTTTAAGAAAAAAAATCCCACTGCATCGCCTCTCGAGGGAATGACGTCATTATTCGTCAGCTGATGGCAGATGGTCCTGTCTCAGGGCAAAGCATTCTTTTTCCCCTTCTCAAAAGGTTGGCAAGAAAAAAAGGGGTTGGGAGGATCTGGCAAGGTGATGCAACAATTAAATTCAATTCGGATGTGACCGGACAGCTCAGATGAGATGAGGGAGGAACGCTGGAAACATGACCCCCTTTCCCGTAGGGAATTTCCCTTCGAAATAAGAAATGGTATCTCCAAAGTTGAATTGGGTCACTTTTTCACAGGGAACTATATTTCGCTGTTAAAAAGAAAAAGAACAACAGCAAATTAACGTAGCAACAATCGTGAGAAGAAAAAAAGATTCTTATAAATCTGTTTGTGTATAATTGATCAAATACGAATACCATTGCAGGACAGCTTTCTTCCGTCAATTTCGTATTTGAAACTAAAATAAACCCACCAATTTCTTTCCAAAGATGAAATCAGTAGCGGAATAATAACACGTTTATAATGTGAGAAATCTCTAGCCATTATGAGCTGTCCGTACAGATCTATTTCATCAATTACCGCCAACTTCTCATCTAATGTCGCCCTCCAGAGGATTCACTGGAGGAAGGAAGGAAGATCCTATTACAAATGTCGTATCGCCAAGCTCCCCCTCTTTAGCCAGTAATAATGTATTTTTATTGTTGATAGAATGTGCGACAAATGTTTATTATCAGAATTAGGTTAGCCTTAATCTTCGTATCGAGCAATCTTGTAACTATACCACATCTGGAATTATATTTGTGGTTGTGGACGACAAATTCCGGAAGTGTGAGTTTAACTTTTTTTTTTCTTTTAATGTTAATAGTTGTTCAGTAATGTCCGTATTCTCTTTATCTTGGTAAAGGAAAAATAAAGCATAGTATTGGAATGCTGTGAACCCCATTCTTTACTTGTGAAGTTTTGAGGTTTCGATGTCTGTTCAGACTTCTTTATCGAAAGAAGTTAAACTCATGGTTTATATTTTATCACAAAATATCAGTTTCAGGCTCTGAAACAATAATTTCCAACTGAATGACTCTGTGACGTCACAATCTGTTGCTTCCTTTCTCAGTAAACTACACGGAGAGGGGAAGGATATTGTAGATAACATGACTTTGAGAAAAGACAATGGTGCCAGGCAAAAAACAACATCGATAGGGTAATCGATGGTTTTGGAGGAATAATACTCGTGGATCCATTAGTACTCGTACACTACTAACACTTATACTTACATTCTACTATCACCTTCCCTTCCTCTCCTTATGTTTCTTTTTGCTATTTTCAAATTGTGAAAGTGCCACTCCAACACACATCGACCAGTTGGTAATGATCTTTCTAAAACGTCTCTTGGTCGCCTATAAAAGACTGAAAAGTGAAAGTTTAGGTCAAAAACTCAAATATTTATTTATTTTTAGATTCTTGCGTTTTCTTTCTCTGTTACTCAATGGGGACTCAATGACATAACACACGTAACATATTTCAACTTATTTTCACTTGCCATATTTGGTTTTTACCGGATGGATACGAAAGGGCCAATAAGAAATACCTCACATGACAGTTAACATAAATCTCTATATATAAAAATGAAAGCCACTATGTTTGTGACTTAATATCTTTTGAACCACCCGAACGATCTCGATCAAATTTTCAACATAGATGAGGTTCGGATCTGGAATAGTTTCCTATTAGGGATGTCCAATTCGGAACCCGGAAAGTAAAATTGAAAAAAAAAAATCCAGAATTGTTTTGAAATCCGGATTTTTTTCCGAATTTCGGAAATTTTCTAAATTCTGGAATTTTTCCGAAATCCAGAAAGTGAAATTTCCTGTTCTGGAAAATAAATTTTCCGGAATCCGGATTACAGAAAATTTTGGCTTTATCATTTCACTTTGACGATACAACGTAGGAGAGAGGGAGGGGCAGATATATAAAAATAATTTTTGAACCATGAGACCGATCTTGATCAAATTTGCCACATAGATGGGGTTCAGGCCTGGAATGGTTTTTAACATTTCACTTCGACGGTGCAACTTAGGGGAGGGAGGGGTAAGATATATAAAGATGACCGATATATAATGACCGATATTAGTGTCGAATCCACAGTTTTCGGTCTCGTTGAGACAAACAGTGACACTTCCGATGCCGTTTAAATCCAAATTCACCCCTTTGAGTCGAATATGAAATGTATCCTCCCCGTGCGAAGAACGGGTATTCTACTGGTGAATAAATAATGAAAATCTCAAAGACAAAAATTGTTCATTATATCTATGTTTAGGAGGATGAAATGAATGAATTTGAAAAATAATTAAATTAAGATGCGCTGAGGAAAGTTATAGTATTTGAAGCAGAATTCCAAAAGTGAAATATTCATATTAGAAGTTTTTACTGGCATCACAATAACGTCTGACATCATGTTTCTGTTTATTTATCATCGCAAGCCATGCCAATTTGCTGCACACTGAAGAATCAAAGTGGCTGTCTCTTTCTTTTACTTAACTTCCGAGAAACTCACACCCACATCAGGCCGCTTGCCATATAGTTCATCACCATATTATAGTTCATTTGCAAGCCTACCGTGGAAATTTTAGGGGGACCAGCAAAAATTTAGGGGGCCAAGCCCCTCTAGACCTCCTGGATACGGGCCTGATCTACATTCATTTTGCTGTTTTCAAGATTAACCTGATCTTAAATGACTTTAGCTTTAAAATTGCATGCGCAGGCATAAAATTAATTTCGTCCGAGTAAAATCGCAATTGTAGTGATTAACCCGGTGGTGGCCTTCAAATGTGGCAATTTGGTTGTAGGGTCTAACAGGATGGTGCCACAACACACACACAAAGCTGTTTCCAGATGTCTAATCTCACTTCGAGGTGCCATTCCATGGCCAGCTTGTTCCCCCAATCTTGCATTTTGCGTTTTCTTGCTGTAGAGGTACCCAAAGTATAAAATTTAATAACAAATAACAAGGGCAATCGATAAGCTGAAAGGTGCAGGAAATCATGGTAATACCACCAAACATGACTACGAGCAGGGCCGAATATAATGTTTTGCAACTCCTAGGCTGAAAAGTGTTTGCCGCTCTTGCCTTTATATAACTGTTTGCTGCAAGTGTAACGTTAAAACTCTTTTCAACATTGACAACTAACGATTTAAGCCATTAGCCTTATTAATAGAATTATTACTTGGAGAGCGTTTACTCTGACTTGAATCACGTTATCATTTTTATTCAGTAATTGCTCTTTTTCCTCGCTTATTAAGATTTCGTCCAACATGCTCCTCAAAGTATGTTACATTCATAGGCCCGGGTCTTTTGGGCCTAGCGGTAAATCCGGCCCTGACTACGAGTGTAATACAGAACTTCAAGGTAAGACTTCAGTAACACATAAACTATACATTACGCCAGTGTTTCTCAAAGTGTGGGTCGCGGGCCGTTTCTTTGGTGGGTCGCGAGAAGTTTTTCTTTTTAATTGTGAAAATTTTATTTTGATGCAGAAACATATGTTGTAAAGTAAGCGCCATTCAGGAAATGAAAATTGAAAGCGTTTGTTAATGGGGTGAAGAGTAAGTGGTTATTCAAAACCCTGCCCTGCTGTACAGTCAGTAGAGATGCTGGGTTAAGATGAAAAGAGAATGGCTGAGTCAAAATCTGTTACAGGGTAGGGCATTGCGTTGAAAATAGTGTTACCTCTGTGTTACCTTTATATGAAAAAAAATAGAAATATGATTTACAAAGTTTAATTGGTTTGAAATACCACCATAAAAGTAGGTGGGCCATAAAGTATATTTTAATATTTAATATGGGTCGCGGTAACAACAAGTTTGTGAACCATTGCGTTATGCCATTTGGACGATAGTACTTTCAAAACAAAATGAACTAAGTTACATAAAGTGGCGAATTGTACTTTTTGATATAAATGTTGCAAATTGCTCACTGTGACTTGACAATATTATGTATACCTAGTTCCTTTCAACTGTTAAACATAATTGTGTATTACGTTTGTTTTTGCTTTGTTGTTTACATATGAAACCTGGGAGCTATTCCTGCCGGCTTATGTATGTTAAAAATTTCGATGAGTCATGGCGCTAGAGAATTTTATTTTCTTGACACTTTTATGCTGAGTGGAATCTTCTGTTGCCTGAACTCAATTTTCATTTGGGAGCTATCCTTCTTTATGAAATTGGCTGTCCTTTTTTGTTTGTAACTAAGGAAATGCAAATTAAAAGTGATTTTTATTAGTTTCGAGAAAACAAGAAGAATTGCATTATTAATTTTGAAACAGAGTTCATTGTTAAAGATTGACCTTGAAAATGTGTTTGTAGAAACAGCCTAACGTTAGGACGATACACGTTAGTCAAAGACAGGGGTTGAAGAGGATGCGGAAAGTTGTACTTCTGTTCTCCTGAATGCCAGTATTTGCAGTATCTAATCTATGACTACGCTCGCAATTTGGCAAAAAAAAATGTTCCCATTACTTTCACTGAAGGTAGCCCACACAAAGTCTTTTAAAACACATAGTTTAGGAAGGATAGTTTAATGTCATTCTATTGTATATTTGTACGTCTGCCTTTATTTATATGGCCCATCCCAATAATTGGACGAATATTTATTTGCATGCATAGCCCTTGGTATGGAGGCAATAGGCGGAAAATTGCTTGTAAATCTGTGCTTTACACTTGAACGTAAATTGGACGATTCTCAGTCAGCGCCAAGGGGAAATGAGGAACTCTTAATTTTCATTCTTTGCTTTTTCCAGCACACACTAGGAAGAAGAAAGATCTCTGACTGTCAAATAAAAAAAAAAGGGGGAACTAAGGAAAATTGCCACTTTTTACATCTCATCTCTTTAGAAATAAGCCTAAATTTGACATAAAACCTTTACGTCTTTAGACCTAAGAGTCGTTCATTTGAAATTGTATTTATATATACGTATATACACGTACACACGAAGTAGTACATATATTGACTTTTTCCATTTCTTTCTTTTTTTCGCTTTTGTATATTTCGCTGCGCTGCAAGAGCGTCTTCGTCTCTGCAAAAGCTTAGAAGATGGTTGGGTTGGGGGTCGAAACGTGCACAATGGAAGGGAGGGAAGAAAGGATATATATACAGAGAATGATGAAAAAGAAAAGAACCAAGAGAGAAAGAGAGGAAAAGTGTGAGAATAAAAAAGATGAGAGAAAAAATCCCTTCCTTAACTGGAGAAGCGAGAAGGTTCTTTAAATTCCATTTTAAAAATCCCATTAACTTGGAAATTTATGCGCCTCATTGGTGAAAATTCTTTAAAAGCGCTTACTTGTCGGGAATTAAAGAGACTTCTAAAATAGTGTCGCTCTTAGCACAGATTTGGCTATAATATCGATTTGTTTGTAGATTTATTTTATCTTAATAGGATTCTTCTAGTAGTTCATTACCATTTGAATAGGATTTCGTCATTTTCAATTAAAGTTGAATCTCTCCTCGCTCCTTCCACCAACGTTATACTTTCCCGTTTCTGCCTGCCGTCCGTCCAGAAATCCAAGCCTCTGATAGCCCCTCCTATTTCACCCTCCCTAACCCCCACTACCTCCATTCTTCCAGAGAACCAACTTAAACGCCCATTTTTTTTTCGCACCACCACCATTCTTTCTTTGGTTCATACTTGACAGCTAGCGAAAAAGTATAAGAACTTGCATTAAAAATAAAAGTTTCCTGTCTCTCCCATTCCATACTTTCATTGCAGAACAGAACTTTTTCTCCTCTTGTTCTTAATTCGGCATAAATGTTCTTCTGTGTCTGGAAATTAAATCCTTCAAGGTTATTCTGAAACTGAAAAAAAGAAGAAGAAGAGAAAATAGACACAAAACAGCGTAATCATTATGAAAGAAGATTGAGATTACTAATTAATAAAATGGTGTTAATGTTTACATTCTCCTTTTCTCTCTCTCTCCCTCCCTCTCTCTCTCTCTCTCTTTGAGGATAATTACTAATTCGTGGACAATAGTTACACCCTTTCATTTTCTTAATCTTTTCCCACAATGTTTAAAGTGTTTAGTTCCAGGAATAGCTGTGCTGGAAACAAATCATGAAACAACCACGTTAATACTCTTATAAAAATAGATGCAGTGATCGTACAATGGATCGTGGGAGCAAAATTTTTACCAAAGTCTAGATTTTCTTCACCAGAGGTTTTCTAACGGTGTTTTCTTGCCTATAAACTTCATTCTTTATTCTTGCCTAGTAGTAAACTAAAAATGTTCTTCCTTATAAACTTCATTTTTTATTTTTGACTAATGTTTTAGAAAATATTATTTGTGCCTTAGAGATGAACAGGTCACGAATTTTATGACTCTTGAGTTATACAGAACAGGTGCGATTTGGAAACGTCAAACATCATCATACAAATGGCTAGTATGTACGGGCAGGGACAGGTTGAGGAGAGTTTAAGGGGGCTGCAGCCCCGGGCTTGCAGGTGAACGGAGCCTCCACTCTGATCAACCTCAACTGGCTGTCTAAAAAGAATCTTACAAAATATAATTATCATCATAAGATAAAATATGACCAAAACATATGAAACATATTCACTTAACTGTTCTACTGTGCTTTCACAGAAATGTATTATGAGAAGTGAGCAAGGGCCATATATTCTAGCCCCGAGCCTACAGATGGATTAATCCAACTCTGCGTATGGGCGTGTTAATGTATGATTCTCTCTCTTTTCTCAATAAATCGACGATTTTCTTTCTCTGTTGTAATATGCGTCTGTGCGTGTCAAAGCTTACACTGAAAGATAACTACAAGGTCTATCAGATAAAAAAAAAACGAGTGAAATCACAGAAATGGAAAGATACCTATTTTTTTCCCTGAGAGATCATCAGAATTTAATTCGAGTTATCCTGTAATACAAGAGATACAAAAGATACTGCTAGGCTCGAATTCTAAGTATTTGTGTATAGCCTGTATTCAAAACGATACATTACTTTTTCAGTATATGAAGACGAATAAACATGAAAATGTACCGTATATGAAATATTCAAGACACGATACTTTGATTAAGAAATGTGATACCAGGAATCTAACACGAGATAATTTCAGCTTGAGTAGTGGACACTATTAATTCACTATAGAATTCTGAAGTATTAATGCACAGCTGATATTTTGTTTGCTTTCGGATCAACGAATCTGTCTGTGTTACCGCGTCTGATCGCGAGACTCAGGCGTGGGTGACCCAAGAAAATTACATACCGGCCCTCCAAACGACTTCATTACCTCCAGAAATGGTGTTCGACTGTTAGTTGTTTATTTAAATATGTTTAATAAACTAAATGACGAGATACGATAAGATTTAATTAGAATGCCGAATTCTACTCCTCTAACTTGAGTGACTTCTCACACTTAGCAGTTTCACAATAAAGAGTCTAAATTTGTAAGATAGAAATTGTCCCTTTTCCCTACTTAAGAGCGAAATTTTCGAATAACGCTGAAAGACAACTTCAATTATTTTTAATGGGAAGTTCATATATCAAGTTTTATCTTTCTAATGTAAGACTTTTCGTTCTTGAAAAAAAGAAAAAAAGACATGAGTTGAACCCTATTCAACTTCCTTTATTTTAAAAATTCTTTCTTATCACTTGTTTTCATTGCAAGGGAGTTCTCTTTCCAAATTTTGTTTCTACCTATAGTACTATGACTGTTATATTCATGAGTGAGTTACTTTTATATGATTGTATGTATATGAAGGGGAAAAAATTCTAAACCGCATCAACATTATAACAATTGCGAACTTTCCAAATGCAATAATTAGTGCAGTATTGATCAGTGGCATAACCAGAAACATATCAGTGAGAGCACTAATATTTCTGTAACGAAGAAAGGGGGTTACACACATTCGCATACACCAAACGTTATGTGGTGTCACCCGCTGAAATGTGGACCATATGGTCGACCAGAGTGCTTCATGGGCTCTTTTGACACACTTTTTTACTATTTTATTTCAATTCATAGAGCTGAGGTGAATTGGAGGTAAAACAGATAAGAAAGAAGTAATTCTTTTCGGTTTGCATTAGTTACAAACTATTGAAGTATTGATGATATCTGATAAGAAGTAACAAATTGAACTTCCTCACTCTACAGCAATGAAGGACTATGACCGGCCAGAAGGATTGCATTCAAGTTACTGTTGAGTAGCCAACGCATTGGTTTTCAGGCGCAATTATTTCTGGCTTTCTGAATCAGAGTTCGCTATCTCCTAAGCTCCCAAATTGTCTTACGCACTTGTTTTCATGGCTAATATCAGAAAAGTTTAGTGTTCCCAGCGAAAACAGAACCAGAGACTGTGTATACCGAGGTTGCAGAGCTAAATAATAATAATGATAAGATTTAAACACCCATTTTGTTTTTAATGCTCTCTATTCGCACTCGCAGATGGTAAATTTTGATGCCTATGATAAATTTGATTTTTCTCCTAAAATAGTACAAAATGAGTTTAATTGTACAGATCTGATATCGATCCTAAATTTTCATGCCCCGACACTTAAAGCTCGTGTTGAAAACTCTGGCTTGTTCTATTGCAAAATGGCAAGCATCAACGTATTATTAAAGTCACCAATCTGGAGAATATGCTCTTCTTATAACAAATTAGGTATCGAACACAAAGAAATTGATATCTGTAATATGAACTGTAATATGTTCAAGAAAATTATTGTAAATTTATTTTGTAATGCACCAACACCATAATTGGGCTTTGCCTGTTGTGTTGTTTCCAAATAAATAAATAATGGAAAAGAGAATACCGTATGGCCATTCAGGGGAAGACCTACAGTTCCGGAACACTGACACTTCTAAACCTACAACACTATCAATTCTACCTGGAAGTGAAAGAGTTGGCGTAATTATTACTAAGTGAAACTGTGGGGTCTATAAAATGTATATCTGTAAAAGTTTGAAAATAAGTAGAATAATTTGACGAGAAAAGTCTAAATTTATGAGATAAGGTGTGAGAGATATGTGAGAAGTCAAGGGTCACTGTAAAATTTGAGTCTGTTTTGTTAAGCTCTTGTTTGGAAGTGAAAATTGTATTGTTTAGTACTCATGGTGGACAGCATACAGCTGAAAGTTGTGCAATCACAGGTGGATGGCTCACTACTGTGCAGTGTTTCTAACTTGCATAAAACATATAACAGTAACCAAGAAAGTTTTGTCATTTTTCACCCACCATCTTCGAACATCGATATGTCACTTAAGACGTACCTGAAAGATCAAAAATAGTCTCCATCAGCATTGACGATCTTCTGCCAATGTCATGGAAGGCTATGGATTCCATCGCGGTAGAACTTGGTGGTGTGTAGAAACGAAGAAGGTATCTAGTGCATTCTGCACCTCTACTAGAGATTTGAACTGGCGTCCTCGATTATGATTGTCCTAGGAATGGAACAGGTGATAATTGGACAGTGCAATGTCCGGGGAGTATGGCGGATGCAATAGTGTTTTCCATCTAAGGAGTGCCGCAGGGTAGCGTACTAGGTCCTCTTCTCTGTGCCCTTTACATTAATGATCTCCCTAAAATTCTCACATATTGTAAATACCATATTTACGCTGATGATTTTCAGTTATATGCTTCTTTTCCCCAACAAGATATTAATAATGCGATTGAGAAAATAAATACTGAGTTAAACAAAATCAGCGACTGGTCAACGGTTCACGGGTTAAAATTAAATGCAACAAAATCGCAGTGCATCTTAATTGGCTCCCCAAGAATTCTCTCTTCTATTAATATCTACCAGCTCCCAAATATAAAATTGTCCAATACTGTTATTCCATTCTCTACAAATGTAAAAAATTTGGGAGTCATACTAAATCAAAATCTCTCCTGGTGAGATCAAATAAATGGAGTTTGTAAGAGAGCATTTGGTGGCCTGCATACGTTAAATCGACTAAGAAATTTCTTACCAATATCTCTGAAGATCAAACTTGTCAAGATACTAGTGTTTCCACATCTTGACTATTGCGACTCAGTCTATCCTGATCTAACAGAAAATCAATCAAAGCGCTTACAAAGAGTCCAAAATGCCTGCATTAGATTTATTTTCAGTATAACTTACAGGGAACATCTAACATCTTTTTATAAAAAAAACTGTCATGGCTGACGTTAGTTGGAAGAAGAAATTTACATAGTCTTACCATATTGTACAAAATACTTGCTACGTCAGAACCATCGTATCTAGCCCGTAGATTTTTATATTTACCAGACTTTCATACTAGAAGCACAAGATCACAAGATAATTTCTCGCTCTCCATACCCAGTCACAATTCTGATTCGTACTCAAAATCCTTTACAGTAAGTACTACACGCCTCTGGAACAGTTTACCTCAACTAATACACAACGTTTCCACAGTTGCCAAATTTAAGAAAATCTGTATATTCCCTTCTCTTAAGTAAAGATAAGGATACTGGTAGCACATGAGACATCTTCGTTTTACCAGATTATTAATAACCCACATATGAACACACAAACAATAGGTAACCTATGTTAATTTGTACTGCTTATATTCATACTTCTAGTACCGCTATATGCAATATGCAATTTAGGTTTCTCCATGTTATTTTGTTTCCTCCATGGTATATTATTTTCAATTTTTCTTTTTGAAGTGTTTAACTATTTTTTTTTTACTTAAGTAGTATATTCTTTTTTTATGTGGTTCAACACTTTTCTTTTGTAATTGTTAATATTTTCTATGTATTGGTGCTTTTTTTTAAAAAAAAAAAAATGTATGCACGTGGTTAAGTGCTCGGAGAAGGCTGCAGAGCCTTAACTTCGCCACGTAAAAGAAGTCATAAATAAATAAATAAATAAATGGTATTCGGGGTCATTGCGTAGAATGGTGTCCGAGCAGTCCACCAAACACAGAAGATGACTTTCTTCTAATGCAGTGCTGGTTTCGGCTGTTTTGGAACCCGTTCATGGGATGCTAACCAATGATGTCGGGGCCGTGGAGCTTCGTACCCGCTTCCATCACACCCTGTCGAGAAATGGCTTCATCCTCAGACGAGACAGCAAAGAAACACAGGAATTGTGAGGTGTCTGCTCGCGTTCCCTTATGGCCCAGAATCAAATCATGTGGGAAGCATCGACCCAACTTGTAGCGCTTTCCAGGTTGATATAGGTACTGCCGAATGAATTGTCCACTCAAACTGAATTGTAGTCCCAGTTCCTCACATCTCTGGCCACTATTCAGCTCAATTTCTGCCTGAAGATCTTCAGTTTGTACATGTGTTGGTCTTCCGGCACGTGGTGCGTCTTCGAGTGTTTCGTCACCATCCTTAAAACTGTTAAACTTGTTAAACCGATGCACTTTACGCGTAGTCACGACACCCTCATCGAAGGCCTGCAATATGTTCAAGCCGGCTATAACAGTGTTTGAGCCCAGTTTGAACTCGTACAGGACACACTTCTTTATGATGTTCTGTGGAGGTCCCATGTTCACTCTGTCCTTACCAAGTTCACGGTGTAACTGAACTGCCACAACCAGGTAGTATGTTGGATATACTCACACCAACAACTGACATTCGCCTTATCTCCATTTGCATTCAACTGACGGTGTGAGGACCATTGGAACACATACCTCCGGAAAAAGTGACAGAACTTTCTTGGTTACCTTTATAGTTAAGTGCACTATATACATTCCGGGTTCCTTCGATGCTCACATTTGGGGCACTTTCAACATATGTTTTTCCCTTTTCGTTTTAATTTTTAATAACGTAGTCTATATTTGAAAAATACTACATTAGTATTAACATATAGCTAATAGATTGTTTGTATCCCCTTTTCATTGCATCACGGTTCGAAATTACACACGAAAAAGCATGAGATGCTTCTGGGATTTGAACAAAATGTCAGTAGCTACAGAGGTCGTAAACAATGAAATGCTACTTGCTACTACTCCAAAAGCTTTTGAAGTCCCTCGGATGAATTACGTGACAGGTTATTCAAAGTTAACTGCAAGAAACATTTTGGTGAACTTACAACATTTGCTGAAGAAGACGAGTACGCACTAGAAGAAAAGTTAATTATATTAGACGCGTATGGGTTCACTCAAGAAAATAAGATATGGTAATGTAAAGCGAAGGACAATAGTGCCAAATCTTTAACAACTGCAGAGAAAAATAATAAAATAGAAAACTCAAAACGTATTTTCACACAGAAGAATGTACAGATACATAAAAATGTTGTAAAACATAGTAACAAAAATGAGAAAACTTAAAAAGAACACTTGAACTATCAAATCTTCAGGAATAATAATAGTAATGATAATATAATAATAATAATAATAATAATAATAATAATAATAATAATAATAATAATAATAATAATAATAATAATAATAATAATAATAATAATAACCTCATTGAAGATTAAAAATTAGGAACTTATTATCACTCAAGTCATAACATTACAAGCAGAAACGTGATATTTGGCCAAAATATTTCTGTTTTGTTTAATGTTGCTCACGAGCAGAGGAATTTCTAATCTCGTTTCTAAAACAAAAGCAAACAAAATCGGGACGAGAATTAACATTTTACATTCGAGACAGTACAAGGCTAACTCAAATTATTGTCTCGCTTTGGAGATGAGAATCGAGATGAGGCGAAAAGTATCGTAAACATTTATCGTTTTATATCTATTCTCGAAATAGTGTATGTCCATTCTTTAAGTAACAATTGTTCTGTAAGTTGAATCTTACACGCTATTTTGTTACTTTGTATTTAAGAGCTCATTGAATTATGGTCTGTGTAGGCATTTCCGTGGCAAAGCTTCTATCCTAAAAGTTAGTTTATTATATGGCTTACTGTTCAGTGATCTTCAGTAATTTTTTTATCGTTATTTTCCTTAAAACGTACAGTAGAATACTTTCTACATGAAAATTTAGTGGAAGCTATCGTTTAAAATGTGGGTAGTTGGAGAGGTGTGTCTTGGAGGTACGGAACTCCCCGAAATCCCGACTTTCAGTAAGTTTTGCCAAATTTTAGTTCAACTTTAAAACTTGTATTATTATTATTATTATTATTATTATTATTATTATTATTATTATTATTATTATTATTATTATTATTATTATTATTATTATTATTATTAGTTTGTATTACTGAATATTTAAGACATCAATATTACGTTCTATGCCAATGCAAATAGGCATACTGAAGTTGATAGGAAAAAGGAAAAGAAATTTTTTGGACCCTATTTAACGATGAATTGCCTTATAGGAGATAGCTTGGAAGCATTAGTGTCTGGAAGAGGGAAAAAAAAAGAATGCATCAAAACCTGGACAATGTGAAAATCGAAACATAGGATGCGTTAACTGAAACTAAGTAAGAATTGTCTTCATCACGATACCTAGTAACGCCCTTTCTTTGGGATTATGTATGCGTTATGTTGATATTTTAACAACATTTACATACAAATATAAAAAGAATAGTTCCTATTTATAAATTTTGGTTGAACTTATGTATGGAACGTGTTGGCAATGGCGAACGAAAATATTATTATTATTTCTAGAAAGAGTTGAAGAACTTAGAAACAAGTCTACAATGAAACAATAACGTTTCAGACACATTAGGACTTATACTAGGTCCTAAGAATGACCTTATGTATTCATGAATTGTTTGCTAAACACGCTAGGTTCTCAGACAATACGATCAAGATTGTAGACATGTGACGTATGTTGTTAGTATTTTCAATGTGAAGCAAGTCGTTTCAACTCTAACTTGTAAGACCGAGAGAAATGAATATTTTTCATTTTATTATACATCCGAAATATCAACATTGTAAATGATAAAAATTTCCTTAATTACCTCAGCGGGAATCGAACCCAGAACCCTTAAATTACGAAACGAATGCTCAAGCCACTACCCTAAGACTGCTCTGTTAAGTATAAGTCAAGAAACACTCGTGTATGTAGCAAATTGCATGCGTTTACGATTCCAATATTTCATTAACGAAGAAACAGTCTGATTTCGGTCATAAAATACTATAGTCCAGAGAATTCAAATTTAATTTTAAGAAAAGATTTACAAACACGCAGGAATATGAAGGAGAAAATGGTCTTAAGAGTAATTCGAACCCTTAACTGGAACCTGTTGCCTCAGAGCACTTTTTCTGATTCACCGAAAGTATATCGGTAACTTGTCTCTATTGTACTCGGTTATACTCGTTTTACAGTTATTTTCAGTGACCTTGAACGACACGGGCACGAACACAGATACATCGAGGATATTTAAAATTTCAAAGGCTCTCCAACCGGGAATGGAAATCGAGACCTCGCCCACTGAACTATCTGATGGGTGGGGTACCTGGTTCGTTCCCAAGGCAAGTAAGCTTGAGATGGACAACATCCTGCTCGTGGGTTATTTCGGGACATCCCCGTTTCCTCCCGTGTTCTCATTTCACCAATCCGTCCATCATAATTCACTTGCTTTAATCATAGTCTTCCTCAAGCTATCAGGCATAATCGTGGAACTTAAACCCAAAGATTTCATTTCATTTCATTTTCAAGCTCTTAATCCAAACCAATCGAACCGAAAAAGTTGAATTTTCAATTGCTTATTAACGTGTTCTCACAAAAATATATAGGGAAATAAACATGGGAAATCGTAATTCCATTCAAAAGTGAGACAGCGGATTCAGAATACCTTAACTTAAAACGAAAACATTTAGAAACATCAGATTCAGAATACCTTAATTAAAACAAAACCATTTATCAACACCAGCTACAAGCTAGTCACTAGAAGTGTTCCAAACCTAGGTTAACTGGTTACGGTTCGGTTTCTGAAATAAACAGACACATTCTGTTATAATCTTAAACCGAACCTTAACCAGTTAACCGGGTTTTGGAACACGTCTAGTGACTAGCTTGTAGCTGATGTTTCTGTTGTCTCATGAAATCAACTGCCATTATTGTGCCGGTGCTGTGTCATCAGTTATAGCTCAGAATACAAAATAAATAAATGCAATCAAATGGGGATGGAACTGATGCACAACACGGTACTTAACTGTGAAATTGTGGTTGAATTTAAATAAAATTCAAATGTTTCTAACTTAGAAAATGACTAGTTGGGGAAAAGGGTGAGAGAAAGAGAAAGGTTGTAATTAAAGAATAGGAATGAGCACTAGCCTGACATATCCAACGAAGCTGGTGTCGTCCTGGTCATCTGCAATGAATATCTGGAGAAGTCTGGATTAGCTGGTGACAGTCAACATCTGGATCTTAATCCTTTTGGTCTGCAAGGGGCGTCGATAAGCGTCTTACGATAATGTCCTTCTACATCTTCATTCCACTACTCTGGTGACAAACTTAAAGGTGTCTGCGGCGATGAACCGTCAGAATGGTACTCTTTGTCTTGTGGAGTCGGTGGTCCTCCAATGGTGGGATTCGCTTCTCTCCGATGATCCTGCACCTGTCCCAATCGTGTGTTGAATACCCCTTGTTGTTCTGTTCCTCGTGATTTTGATCAATTCAAGAATGATGACCTAATCTGGAAGTATCAGGCTGTGCTTGAAGGTATGCGGAAAGGAAAGAAGGAAGCTAGTCGAGTTTATTTAACAAATATGCATTTACAACAAGTGTCTGAGAATGTACACTTCTAGTCAAAGTTTTCTTTTATAAGTTTTCAAAAGTTCATGCTTCTTTATATCAAATACACAGTCACTTCATTTCCAATAGACAGATACTTCACATTATGTAGTTCAAAATTGGAGATAAAACCCCTATAGCCCCCTATTTCCGACCATATATATATGGTCCATATATATATATATATAGAGAGAGAGAGAGAAAGAGAGAGCCTGTTTAATATATATAGCCATAATTCTGTAATTTTGTACAGTACTTGAAGAAGATTAAATTTTTATACTATTAATGTGAAAGTTTTCATTCTTATCGAAATATGAATAAGACTAATAAATTTAAATTGTTTGTATTAAATCTTAACAGTAAATGAGAAAAAATCATTCTTTAGCCTCTCCTTTGGAGCGCAAGCACTAAAGTTCATTTTCCTTATGACAGATTCAATGTTAAATTTTTGTAGTTGTTTTCTCCAATGATTATTGGTAAGGAATATGGGGCATATGAGTATTATTTGCTACAAAATACAAGTACAATATCACTCATCCGCAATGTTAGTATAGTCGTTTGGAACATTATTTTTGGTAAGGCTCCTCTTTTGAGGGGCAAGAGGCGTAAAAGGATTGTGGGTGGAGTGTTACCGATATCCCAAATTGTATTTTGGGAACTCCAGTAAGCGTCAGCTTAAACACAAATCTCACAGAATTAATGCTCCGATGCTCCTTGCATGGGCCAGTGACTGATATGGGGCTACATTACAGCTTCTAAAAATCACATAAGAATAACCGTTCATATCCTTAGCAGGGACTACCAGAAGAATGTATTTTTTGGATCACTTAATGTGAAATTCGGTGCTATTGTAGTAGAAAGGTATGTGTATTTTAATATAAGATGTTATTTTGGTAACACACTACCTTAGGAAAGCACAGGGAGAGAAACATATGATGGTGAATTTTCATATGAATTTCAAATTTTATTTTGGAAATGCCAGTGTACGTCAGATTTACCATAAATTTCACAGAATTAATATTTCGATGTTTCTTGACTATGTCAGTGAGTGATATAAGGCAAGAGGTCGCATCCAAAATTCACATAAAAATTCGGCATAAATATCCTTAGCAAGGACATACGGGATGAAACTTTTTTTGGTCAATTAATGTCAAAAGTGGTTTTCTTGTCGTAAAAAAGGTACCTATGCATTTTTGAAATCTGGATTGCTATTTTGGTAAGGCAGCGCCTTAGGGGGCCCAGCATATGATGGTGAATCTTTCTGAAAACTCCAAATTTTATTTTGGAAATGAGAGTGAGCGTCATATTAATCACAAATGTCCTAGAATTAATACTCCGACGCTCCTTGCATGTGGCAGTTACTAATATGGGCAGTTGCATCCCCCGCATTTTTCAACATATCTACCAGATAACTTGAAACAGAGAATTGTCCGGAGTGTAGAAATGATCAATCCAGATACGTTGAAGATGTTCACGATGGTTACAGTAAATCGCATTATTTTATGTCTTACTTGTTCAGAAGAGCATGCTAAATAAAAGTAAGTTGAGTTTATCTGTCTTATACTTAGGTTAATGATGATAGAGCCACGAAGTGTTGTTTTCAAGAGGGAATAATTTTCAAGAAATAATTCTTATTCCTCGCGAGGCATTTGTTTCTACTACAACCGTGTGTCCATAATATACGGTTTCTTGATGTATTTACGTGTGCAGTACATACAAGTACGTTGTAGTCTGGAAAGTGGGATCATACGGTTATTGTGTAAGAAATATGAAAAAGCGTAAGCTCTTTTTACGAATAAAGAAAACAATATTAAAATGTCAAGCTAACCTATTAAAATTGCAATTTTTAAAATGATGCTTATCATTACGATTGTGTGTGTGTGTGTTTGTGGTTCCTGCGACATTTTTCATTGTCATTTTATGTTTTATTTAGAAGTGGTTTTGCTTAAGTGTGCAGAAAATACGTTAGTGACTTGTGTGTGTTATTTTTTGCCATAACAAGAGTCGCAATTGATTTTTAACAAATGCAAATTCTTTGATTATATTCCAGTGACACCATAGCAACAAAGCTATAAAATCTGTTCTAGTGATAGAAGATAATCATTTACAGTAGATTTGAGATTTTTAAAGAAATTTATATACAATAATGATAAAATACATAAGACATCTACATTCTTCCCGTATATCCATGCTAAGAATATTCACCGTGCATTTTGATGTGACTTTTGGAAGGGGAAGCGTAGCTCTATATCAGTCATGGCATATGTAATGAGCATCAGAATATTAATTCTGTGGCATATGTAATTAATCTGGCGCTCATTTTCATTTCTAGAATAAAATTCGGCAATTTTATATTAAAATATCACGCCCCTTGTGTCTCCCTAAGACTGCGAGTTACCAAAATAACATTCCAAATTGAAAAACTCATATCTTCTTAGTACGATAGCACCAAATTTCACAATAATTGATTTCAAAATACCTTCTTCCGGTATGTTCCTGCTAAGAATATTTATGGTAAGTTGTTCATGTGTTCACAAGAGAGGCTGCAGCCTTACATTAGTCACTGCATAAAAAAGGAGCACAGGATTATTAATTCTATCGGAGTAATTACACTAGTTAACAAAGGTTTTGTTATATAAAAGGAAATACCTGTTCCTAAAGGAACTTTTTGCGCTGAATTCGAATATGCACTCGGTTTTTCTCCATCACGTACGATTTTCCCTAACAGAGGGATTTTCGGGAAAATCCCTCAAAAATTTCCCGTTTCGTTTATTTTACACCCCAAGATCTTGTCCCCTTGCATATACTAACATAGAAATTATACCTAAGTATGCTTTGATTCATATTTAACAAACCCTCCAAGTTTCGTAATAATCGCTTTATTCTTTCTAGAGAAATAAATATGTTTGTATGTATACTGTGTGTACTGTTTATTGCACCTTGTAGTAATGCTTTCAGATCTCTTAAGTTGAGGTAAAACGTTTTGCTTTATTACCCCAAACACATATATAAAATATAATACAATATAATTTACAAGTGTGACAATTTACAATAAACAATAATACAAATGTACCAAAAGGTCATGAAAAGACAATCAAAACTATCACAATATATGAAACTTCCATTGGGTTACAAAAACGTACACTACTTGCTTCTTTTGTAAGAAATGTTGCATTCTCTAACAAGACCCCAACAATAGTCCCCCATCATTGAAGGATTCCATCGTCCCTGGTACCTTTTTTCCATTGCCATTATATCTTGGTGGAATCTTTCCCCCTGTTCGTCGCTGAGAGCACCTAGGTTAGCAGGAAAGAAGCTGAGGTGGGAGTGCAAAAAGTGGATTTTTAAAGACATCCTACAACCCAACTCTTTGTATTTCTGTATCATGTCCTGTACGATTTCTGTGTAACTCTCAGCTTTGTTATTGCCCAGAAAGTTGCGCACAACACACTTAAATGCTGTCCAGGCAGCTAGCTCAGCACTGTTTAACTTGCTGTCAAAGCTATCATCAAACATTAATTTCCTAATTTGGGGACCAATAAACACTCCCGCTGAAATCTTAGCATCACTCAGGTTAGGGAACTTATCTTGCAAATACTTGAAACCTTCACCAGATGTGTCCATGGCTTTGACAAAGTTTTTCATAAGTCCTAACTTGATATGAAGTGGCGGTAGTAATATCTTATTAGGATCTACCAAAGGAGCGTATTTGACGTTGCATTCTCCAGGTACGTAATTCACTCTAGGTTCCCATTCCTTCACTTCATAATGTTTGTCATCAGCTCGGCTATCCCATAAACATAAAAAACATTGGTACTTCGTGTAACCGCACTGCAGTCCTAATAAAATACCAACTACCTTGAGATCACAACATATTTGCCAACAATGGTCCTTGTAATTTATAAGATTTAGCAAAGTTGACATGGTGTCATAGGATTCCTTAATCTTCTCTGAATGCGCAAGTGGTATAGAAGGTTTTTTATTTCCATTATGTAAAAGGACAGCTTTAAGGCTGACCTTTGATGCGTCGATAAATAACCTCCATTCTTCTGGAACATAAGGAATTCCTAGCTCCGCCATCAACCCATTTATATCCGTACATACGCACACATTATCTTGCATTGAGAAATAGCTTGAAAATTGAACATGCCTTTTCCTGTACTCTGATATGTTCGTTTCTGCATCCAATAAGTTCCACTACTGGAGCCTTGATCCCAGAAGTTCCGCCTCTTGTTTTGTCAGGTGCAAATCACGGACTATGTCATTAAGTTCACATTGCCGGATGAAATGTGGCTCGCGAACACAGTCAGGGATGAACGTTGGATCCTTGGATGTACATGTTGATGTCGATGGTTCATCAAGGTCATGATCATCATCAGAGTCTTTTGGCCATATCTCTTCCCAGTTGGTAGGGGGCTCGGGAAGTGGAAGTTCATCCCCGTGCGGAATAGGTCTAATTGCGGATTTAACGTTGGGATAACTTATTGTGTATTTGCTTTTTTTTAGAATGTCCCTTAACTACTGTGAGTCAAAAATAACAATCATCCAGATGGTTGGTGGGTTCTCTCCACACCATTGGTACAGCAAATTTCATGAACCTCCGTTTCCCTTTGGCCCATGCAAGTAAAGTGACGTAGCACGACGCACAAATTATGTTGGGTGCCCAAGTTTTGTCCTGATCTCCCACACGACATCCGAAATATATATAATATGCTAGTTTCACCGATGGCATAATGGATCTACACTGTCCTTTAACTACAAACTGGCCACACACATAACAAAAACTATTTGGTGAGTTAACACACGAACGCCGTCCTCTTTTACCCCAACTCAGGAGATCTGAAAGCATTACTATCAGGTGCAATAAACAGTGCACACAGTATACATACAAATATATTTATTTCTCTAGAAAGAACAAAGCGATTTTTACGAAACTTTTAGGGTTTATTAAATATAAATCAAGGTATACTTAGGTATAATTTCTATGTTACTATATGTAAGGGGACAGGAGCTAGGGGAATAAAATATCTGAAAAAGGGAAATTTTTGAGGGAATTTCCCGAAAATCCCTCTGCTACGGGAAAACTGTACGTGATGGAGAGAAACCGAGTGCATATTCGAATTCAGCGCAAAAAGTTCCTTTAAGATCAGGTGATTTTTCTCATGTAACAAACAAAAAGTTTAAATTTGTTAACTAGTGATGGTAAGTTGTTCATGTGTTCACAAGAGAGGCTGCAGCCTTACATTAGTCACTGCACAAAAAAGGAGCACAGGATTATTAATTCTATCGGAGTAATTATTTGTGATTAATCTGACGCTCACTCTCTTTTCCAAAATAAAGTTTGGAGTTCTTATAAAGGTTGACTATCATATGCTTCGCGCCTGTGCCCCCTAAGGCGCTGCCTTACCAAAATAGCAACCCAACTTCAAAATCGCATACCTTTCTTTCACTACAAGAAGGCCAATTTTCTCATTAATTGACCAAAAAATGTTTCTTCCCGTGTGTCACCTACTAAGGATATTTATGCCGAATTTTGATGTGAATTTTGGATGGGAGCTGTAGCCTCATATCAGACACTGACACATGCAAGAAATATCGAAATATTAATTCTGTGAAATTTATCATCAATCTGACGCTCACTGACCTTTCCAGAATAAAATTTGGGATTTTGATAACACCTCCACCCACCACCTTTTTTACGCCCTTGCTCCCTAAAAGAGGGACCTTACCAAAAATAATGTTCCAGTCGACTATACTAACAATGTGGATGAGTGTTATTGTATTTTGTAGCAAATAATACTCATGTACAACAAATTCCTTACCAATAATCATTGGAGAAAATTGCTTCAAAAATGTAACATTGAATCTCTCATAAGGAAAATGAACTTTTGTGTTTACGCCCCAAAAGTGGTGCTAAAGAATTTCTCACATTTACTGTTAAAATTTTAAAAAAATCAGACATTTTTCAATAAGAATGAAAACTTTCACATTGATAGTGTGAAAACATCATCTTCTTCTACTGCTGTTGAAAATTATACGATTTATGGAACATGCTATATCCTACATACTAAAAGTGAACCGAAAGTTGTTTCACCATGCAAAGATTACATATATATAACACATTATTATTATTATTATTATTATTATTATTATTATTATTATTATTATTATTATTATTATTATTATTATTTGCAGTTAAAATACGAGTTTTGACACTGAACAAAATAGAATCACAACTTGCAGAAAATGCGCCAATAAACTATTCATAGGAAAGGAAAGATCATTTTAGAAAGTCCACTAGTTTGACTTCGCCTTTATGTGTAAATAAAAGGTAACGAACCATCGTACTAAACTTTCTTACTCTAATTTCTTAAACTAAATCATGTTATATTACTGCAGTTATTAGTGAAACATTTATTTATGAAATATAAACAATATATTGTTTTCGGAAAACTTTGTTCGAAGAAAACTGAGCTTTAATAGTAAACTACAATTTATGGGCTTTTTAATGATAAATGACTATCGTGTATTAGGATTATTTATGAAATATATGTTTATGGGATACTAACAAAAGAAACAAAGGAAATATAAACAAAATCGCCTTAATAGTTTTTGAGAAAATTGTCCGCCAAAAATCACTTACAAGAATAACTAACTTCCAGATTTTTTTTTTTTTTTTTGAGAAATGAGTTATGTCGTACGGTTTTGGGATGCGTGGGAAAGTTATTTTCTGGATTTGCCTCGTATATTTAATAAGATATAGCCTAAAGCTGTTATTAACTCTCAACTTTTAAATTTCTGTTTAAGTCAAACAGTGTTGAAATATAAGACATACACATATTAGTCCATAGATAATAACCGAATTGAACAAAATAACATGCTTGAGGGAGAATTCTTATGCGTAGTTTTCGAGAAATTTAAAAACTAATCTTTGATACTAAGATCTATGTCATTCATTGCCAATAACTAGCATATTGTTATTTGCCTTTTTTCTTGCGATGACACACACATATTCCTTACGCACATACTACTTAAATTAATCAAAAGAACCTAAAAATTAATCTAATTAAATAAACTTTCTAATTTTGTATTTCTAATTAGATTACACATAGAGATAAAAAATGTGTCAAGTGATTGCGGTAATTCATCTCAAGAACTCTTGTTTCAGTTTAGGTGATCCTAAAAAAAAAAAAAAAAAAAAAAAAAAAAAAACGGATTGTATGTATCTTTGCTGTCTTTTTTTGGGGGGGGGATTTTAATAAATAACTTACAGGACAATGAAGAACATTAACATTCTACAAAGTGAGCCAAAGAGTATCTGCTAAACGAGGGGCAGTCAAAAATTTCTCGGACTGTTGTAATTTTCGCATTTCTAATATAATCACAATGAATTCGTACAATACTGTTCTTATGTTGCCTAATTATGAATTTGACAAGTACTGACATGTCATAACAGGCAGTGTACGAGAGTATGTTGATCAGTTGGCGCAATTTCACGAATTAAGAAGCAATGCACTAACATCAAGTTCATGTGCAAATTGTAGAAAATCTGCTTCAGAGATTTCGATAACCTCAGAAACGGTTTAACAGCATCGAATGTTTTACTCTTTCCAAAGCTAAAAATTTGCCTCAAAGATTTTCGTTTCGCAACAGTAGAAGAGATCAAAACCAACGAGACAGCTGAACTTCGGAAGATACCAGAAAAGGATTTTCGTAGGAGTTTTCAGCAATCGCAGAAACGGTGCAGCAAGTGTGTGTAAATCCGGCAGTGCCTACTTTGAAGGCGATCAACTAAATATGTGTTTATATTTTAGTAATAGAGAGCCAAGGGCGCCCATGTTATGGTTTCCAAAGGGGACAAGTATAAGCCACATTTCAAATATAGTTTCAAATTTTGCTGTAACTAATGTAAAAATTCTATTGTGATTTCGATATTCCCAACTACAATTTCCTCTAAAGGGGGGAAAGCGCCGCATTTTGCCCCCCCTGATGAGCGCCCTTGTAGAGAGCTACAACGAAATTCCGGGAGTTTTTTACTGCCTCTCGTAAATTCTAGTGCACAACAATTATGATGTCAAAAACTGTGCACCTAAATTTCTGACCTATAACGAACAATCTGGGAAGAGTTATTATTTTATTTAATAGTTATCATATTCAAATTTATAAATTCAGCCTTGCACTGTTGGCATACTTTTTATTGACCATTTATTATTTGCCGATAACCAAATAAAAATATAGCTTATCGTTGAGAAATGCTTTGAAATTTCTGAATTCTTTTACATTGAAATTCACAGTCGGTGTTCATTTTAGGATCTTGCCTTTTGAGAGACATTATACCAAGTTCGTTATTATTAAAAAATTTTAAGCAGTAAATGAATATTCTAAAGTGATAAATAATGAAACACTTTTAACATAGCATGAAACACTTTTTGGAAAGGTACTTTAAATAGGATTAAAGTATCCATTAAAGTTTACGTGTTAAACTGCATGATCGAATCTTTTACAATTGGTGTTTTCCCTTGCTTGATGAACGAGCTGAAGAGTCACCCTAACCTCTAACCCATACATCGCTCCCTCTCCACATTTCAAACCGTAAATCGAAGTCCCTGTTCACTTAGTCACTCCAAAGTCTCGCGTGGATCGAAAGTGACACATGTTGTTTGAGCCATGTTTCCCTTAATATATAGTACTATAGGACTATCCTACTGTTTCTAATTGATCTTTAGATGCCTCATTAAAGCTTCATGATATGAGATGACTAACAATACTATACAGCTTACAAACAGGACTTTCTTTATATGGTATATCCAGTAATAGTGGTATGACAAAGACAGTTTTATACCTACATAAAAAATGAAATGAAATCTTTGAAATGAAATGAAATCTTCGAGTTTTACCTTCCACGGTTAAGTCGGCTAGAGTAAAGGAGACGGTGATGATGAGAGATGAGTGAAATGGTGGAATGAAGAAAGTGGGAGGAAACAGGAGAACCCCGGGAAAACTCACGCATACGGTATTTGTCCACCAAAAATTTCACTTGGCTTGAACGGGAATCGAACCAGGGATCCCACGCACCAGAAATGGCTCTACCACTGAACCACCGCGGCCTCTAGATTAAATCTTTGAGTTTTACGTCCCACGTTTATGCCGGCCGGGCTAAAGGAGACGCTGATGATGAGAAATGAATGAAATGGTAGAATGAAGAAAGTGGGAGGAAATGAGAGAAGCCCAAGCAAACCCACTCACACGATGTTTGTCCACCACAAAGTTCACTTGGCGCGAGCTGGGATAGAACCACCGACTCCATGCACCAGAGGTGAACGCTCTACCATTGAGCCACCGCGACCCCTTATATTGACAAAGTTCCGCAGCGAAGCAGACCGTGGCTTGACAAAAACGAGAATAACTTCCTCATGTAAGGAAATCGGACTTGAATTGAATGTATGTGAACTAGACGAAGTACGTGGCGAGAAGCTAGGTTGTAGTTAGCGAAATAATACAAAAGTTGTAAGAAGCACTTACCAGTAACAAATTTGAAGAAAGTCAACGGAGAAACAAGAAAGTAGAATCAGTAAGAATTGCGTGTTATTACCAATACCGAAAAAATAGAACGTAGAAAAATCTATGAAAATGTAAGTTAAGGGAATAAACTATGATATAAGGGAGTTCATGAAGGAAGGACTCTTCCGGTTTGCTTGATTGGAGGCACTAATGATAAGTTCGATTAGAAAACATGAATGATCGTTAACTGCAAATCTGATTAATGAGTGGTTTTCAGGAAACCATAACTATCAAATACTTGGTCATTTAAGAGTGCAAAAGTGGGACTGGGCTGCTGATGTTTCTCAAAACATTAATTAAGATTTTTGTGTTCAGATTCTTGATCGGAGGAGAATAGTGAAATAATTTTATTGTTTCTTCTCTAGCACATAGAATCAGTGATGAATTTAGAAGGTTTCAACCAGAAGGGAACTCGAGATAAACAGTGCATGAAACTAGTGCTGCGAGAACACCGTTGACGCTGGTCGAGTCGGAACTGAGAAATACCCCGGAGAATTTATTTACTTCGGAGGAAAAATTACCCCCCTAAGGGCCACCTCGAAAATTCATCGGTGTTTAGGATTATTCCTTTAAACCATATGCTTTAAACAAATGAGTGATTTTAATTGCATAAGGTAACCAGGAAAGTTTTGTCGCTTTTTCACCTACCACCTTCAAACATCGATATATCACATAAGACGTACCTGGAAGATCAAAAATAGTCCCCGTCAGCATCGACAACCTTCTGTAAGCGTTCTGGAAGGCCATGGAATCCATCGCAGTAGAACTTGTACCGCGTTGTCTTTTGGCCTCTAGTCAAATCATGTAGGGTCCATTGACCAAACTTGTAGTGCTTCCCAACTTGATGGAGATGCTGCTGAATGGCTTCTGGACTCACACTGAATTGTAGTCCAAGTTCCCCACATGTCTGGCCACTGTTCGCCTGAATTGCTGCTTCAATATCTTCATTTTGTACATGTGTTGGTCTTCCGGCACGTGATGCGTCTTCGAGTGTTTCGTCACCGTCCTCAAACTTGTTAAACCAATGCACTGTCCGCGTAGTCTCGACATCGTCACCAAAGGCCTGACATACATTCGGCACCCCTGCTGAGGCGTTTGACTCCAGTTTGAACTCGTACAGCGTGCACGCCCTTCTGACGCTCTGTGAAGGTCCCATATTCACTCTGTCCTTACGCAAGTTCACGGTGTAATTGAACTGCCACAACCAGGCAGTATATTGGATATAGCCACACCAACAACCGACCTTCGCGTAATCTCCATTCGCATTCAACTCACGATGTGAGTCCCAATGGAACACACCTCCAAAAAGTGACAGAACTTTCTTGGTTACCTTTATACATTAGGTTCCAAGAGACATGAAACCAATCTATAAATACACTTTTGATTCCAGTGACAAGTTACTTAGCAGGAAAAGAGATGTTGAGAAGTGATCTTATCTCGGCTGGGTCTATGATGATCAGTGCTAATCCGGGATGAGTATCAGCGAGATCTGCTTCGGTTAAGTCTTGGAAATAGTTGAAAAACATTTTAATTTATTTTCATAGAATTGGCTACTCTGCTGAATTGGAAGAATGGACAGAATTTCTTCAAATGTACGTGCCATTACTGCAGTCAGGTGATAAGTTTATTAAAATTGTTGGTAGAGAAAGACCGTCTAAATTATCTGGAATTTTTGTGGAACTGTTTGTCTTGTAACTACGAGTCGTATTTCTTTCCGAATTTTGGAATTCTGTTGATAGAAACCTGTAGGTTTTCGCAGAATGTCCTGCAACACTATATCAGCAAAGCTGTTTTCGATTATTGTCGAACTAATGAGCGTACGATATAGAAGAGTTGTGTGGGTCACAACCCTCCCGAAAATATTTTAGAACTTTTTTTTAAAAAAAAGTATTAATATTTTATTACATTAAACCATATTATTTCCATCTTTTGACGTTAGTGACAAGTTAATTGTATTTATTCCCGGCGGGAGCTCATGTGGTTCGGATTCCACGTTAATCAGTAGGTCCACGTCTCATATAGCCTCGCTGCTGAACGGGACGTTAAACTCAAACTCAACTTAATTGTATTTACCATTATAGTTTCCAATAAAGTGCTCTTTGTACTCATGTAGATCTATGTCTTTTTGTATTCAATTTATGAACTACATGCAGCTTAGTCTCGTAGATGTTCAAGTAATTTTATGGAATCTTAAACAGTATTTACGCAGAAGTTTTGATCTTGTATAGTTGTCTTAATGTATTGAAAACATAACATTATGAATGGAGCATGATACGATTGAAATTAAAATAGAAATTTTAATCGAATTTTGGGGTTTACGGAGACACGTTAACATGTTGATAGTACTTTAATATTAATGAATTGAGGAGTGTTTTTCTCAAAACTCGATAGAGCACAAATTTTGAGAAACGGAGGTACATATGGAATAGGTACCGTATATTTTTTATGCTACCAATCGAGCTGTGAAAACAGAATTGGCAAATCTCCATATGTACCGTGTGCATATCATACTAAATCATAAGCGTTTTGTCATAGCTCAATAGAGGACATGTACAATAATAACAAAAATGCAATTCCTGTAAAAAGAACGCTTTTTGCTCTATCGAATTTAAAAAGAAAATGCCGTTCAGTGTAGGCAGTGAGTTTCATTTGTATTTCGAAGAAGTCATAGGCATTGCCATCTACAACTAGAATCAATATTGAAAAATCAAGAATTTCTCCTCTCTAGTGTCACAAGGAAACATCCTAATGCATTTGATCCAGGAGAATATTATAGAATATCCATTTTGATGCGATTTCTATGCAGAATTGAGCAGTTCATTAACAACACATATTCATCTTTACATTATTCAGGCATTCTTTCCGAGCCGTTCAGGTAAAGATACCTCTGTCAATCAACTTAGGAAGTGTACTGAGTTCTATCGAGATACTTTTCCTTATCCCATAACTAAAATTTATGAATTTGAACTGTGTGAGTCAAAATGGAACGCCAATATACAAGTGAAAGACCCCAAACAATACTGAAACATTGATGCTATGCAATCAAACATTCTATCTCAATGTATAGAAATGTTACAAGTACTAAACACTTCACCAAAACCTATTATTTCAGAGAGGCTGGAAACCTATGTGCAAAACACAATAGGACAATGTTGACTTATTAGCCTAGCTCTTCCGAGTGATCATCGGGATATTCATAAAAATCTTGAAGAAGTAGTTTCACAGTTTGCCAAAAGTGCACAGCATGATTTATTCATTTTGTATAATATGTGCTATTTAATTTGGTCACACGAATTACATATATTGACATAAATGGAATGATGGAAGTAGGGGTGTACATTTTATTAAAAATTTAGAGTCATGTCAGAACCTAAACTAACAAGTAAGTTATATACCTACGCATTATTAAGTCGCTTACTGCCTAAATGATATTTTTTCTATATAACTTTCCCTCAGACTCTTCCGGAAGAAAATTTCACCGTACGCTACTGGTCAAACCTATCTTTAGCAGACTGTCTTTCTCCTGGGTCTGACCACGTGATTATTATTGAAAAACATGTTCCTAGAATTTATATTCATATTTTTGGGCCAACTACACGCATCGTTAAGATCTCCGAAGTTCTAGAAACAAAATTCATTTAATTTCAAAGCACTCCCATGCTTTACTTTCATTTAATCAAAAGCATATATAATATTACATGACCAACTGTTTTGCGACAAGCATATTATGAGGGTTGAGGATAACTAAACAAATAAAAACATACAGTTATTTTTGCTTGGTCGTTATTTAACTTTTCAACATGCATTTCTGAGTCATAAAAAAAGTTGATAGTTTCAGAAAATATGATTTGATTGTAGACGAAAGAGTATTGTAATAAATAGGCAGGAGAAATGAAAATGTTATGGAAGTCATGAAAATTGTGGTTAAAGAAACGTGACATGGTGAATATCCGCGGAAATGGTTGTTGAGTGCAGCTCGCAAGTTTAAAAAAATAAATATAAAAAGGGGGTAAGGTGGGGGAGGAACACAGTTTTATACACTACCTGCCCGGATTTCCTGTGTTCACGACTTCTTCCCATAATGGCCAAGTTGTTAAATAAGCGAAATGGGGAAAGAGAAAACTTGTAAGAAGTGCGAAAACACAATGAAGCGGCGAAACCTTCTGCTAAAACATTCATTCGAAGTGAGGCGTTTTCATGGCGAAGAATTTAGCTGGAAATTAACTTGTGAAAATTTTAGAACCTTAGTTTGGCCGTCTCACGTCTCACCCTATGTAATCTGCTCACTTTTTTCTTTCTTTCGTTTTTTTACTCCCCTCCAAGCCACCCCCATTCCAACAACAATTCCCTAATCCACCGTTTCTCACTCCTCTCTCTAAGTGGATGCACCTCCCCACTTCAAAAGTCTCATACTCTCCGAGAAACTTTCTTTATGCTTCATAACATTACTCTGTAATTCCCCGTAGTATGCTTCATTTTAAGATGATAGCAACCAACACTCTAGCTACCTACCGCCCACATCAATTCTTAACTTGGTTTGTGTGTGCTTTTTTTTTTCTTTCCTCAACAAGAGTTAACGACCGATTGTCGCGACGCTGTATTCCAAAAACCGCTGACAACTACGAAAACTAGCTTCTAGGGAACTGAAAGAGTTTTTAACAATTATGGTTAAACCTGGTTTCATATCGCTTAACTTTATAGTCATTGCTTTCTCGTCAGTGCTTTTCAGTTTATTTACTTTGCACCGACGCCTCTAACATATAAACATTTTCTCAAAAGAGAGGGAATTGGAACACTTCATTACGAGCCATGAATTATGTTCATACACTGAGAGAAAATTCTTAGTCCACTAGCAATATTAAAACAGTTCTTGAATTATAATGTTGGTTATGTAGTTAAATATGTATGTAACACCCTTGGTACGTAGGAAATGCTTGGGTGGTACGTGGTATTATCATGTCTCTAATGTCATTAATAACATTATACTGGAAATTACTTTCAATACTATGGTCGAGTGCTGGCTGTAGGGGTGATTCACTATGCCATTATTTTTATTATTTCACTAGCATGATTATTAATTGTGTGCAACAGCAGAATATGCCACTTGACCTTCAGTACTGTTCTCACATCGACCAATTCGCTGTATGTTTTAGTGAGATGATAACATTTGCTAACATCCCGCAAATTTTTACGTGCTGAAAGATTTCATACAGGAAGTCTGGCAATAGTGCGTTGCGAACTCATTAGCTCATCTAATCGTCAATTCGGCTGCCTTACTATGACATTAACACAGCAGAGAATAAGACACTGTATGGAATACCATTACCGAGAATATATTACAAATTACTGCTGCATCTATCCAGCCCTACCTGTTTTACCGTTGTTCTATATTTAAGTATATTTTCTTTTCATATTACGTTATTTTTCTCTTTTGTCAGTTGAACTTGTTGGCATTGTGGTTCAAAGGATCATGAAACAGGATGATATAGTGTCTGAAACACTAAATTTTCTTTTAATATAGGGTTCTATAAAATATTGTTTTCTCTAATTTAGTACACACAAAATTGATTTAAATTATTTTTGTCACTCAAAAAACTTGGGAGGATCTAGGCCTCCCCGGCTCCGGGTTATATCCGCCTCTGTTTAGCTTTCTACCATTTCAGTTAATTAGAATAAAGATGGCAAGCACCAAACGAAACATATTTAATACATGCAGTTACTTACAGGAGGTCAAAATGGTTACTTATGATTATTTGAACATTAAATTTTCAAGTAATGAGTTCAAATTTTAACCAGGCTTGGTTTTTTAGCGCAACGCTTCCAAGACTCGCTGACTGTTCAACTGTCAATATCTCGTGGATACTCCACTCTCCTCTGGACGTGTCTGAACATTGGTTAAAGATATTACTACTAAAACTGAGGGCAATTAAATACTAGTAGGTTTCCGGAAGCCAACAAAGAAAGTATAAGAAACTGGAATAACTGAGAGATAGCTCTATGAGAAAGCATAGGATTATATGCTTGCTATGTTCCTTTTTAGTTTCAAATTCAAATTAAAGTTGGTTACCTTTTAAAACTAGGGTTCACTGGCTTCACAGTTTCGCTGTTTCTTAACTTTACTAGCCTGTGATCTTAGTATTTATTGCGATTGAATGAAACATTTTATAAGATTTTTTTAAAAATTACATCTGTATACAAGAATATTTTAGTTCTATGATAATCTCGTGTTTAATAAACTCACTATGAATAAAAATAAGCATTAATTACACACGTTTAAATAAGTAAAATAATCATAAGTACATAAATTATTAATATACTAATTTAAACATAAATAATTTGCATTTTCATATGCAAATTACAAATATTTATAGGGCAAACTTGCTCACTACAATACACAAACTTATACGTACACACACACACACACACACACACACACACACACATATATATATATATATATATATATATATATATATATATATATATATATATATATTCTAGCCTACAGTGAAAACAGAATCTTCCATATACTTACGCTGGGAGCTGAAAACACTGTTAACTTTTCCATATATTTAAGCTTACAATCTCACTTTCTCAACTTTAGTTCAGAGGGGACGGTGGCTCAGTGGTAGAGCGCTTGCTTTCGGTGCGTGGGGTCCCTGATTCGACAACATCGTTTGATGTCAAGAATATCGTGTCTGCGTGCTTTCTTGGGATACGCCCGTTTACTTTCACATTTTCATTCCACCAACGTTTCTATCATCATTCGCTTGCCTTAATCATTCGTCTTCCTTTAATCCAAAGAGCAAAATCATAGGACGTTAAACTGAAAGATTTCATTTCATTTCAACTTTGGTTAATTGACTAGATTCCTTTGTGCTCTGAACACCCCATGTGTCGTATAGTGTTCACATCTGAAATTATGTTAGTTAGTCAATGAGTTCACTTTCTACTTGCTGTCTCCAATCTTTCTTACTGTAACACGCGGCATCATAATCCACTGACCGCCACTGATTTAATTAAAGGTGATTTTATTATATTTGAGCTTTTCTACCGATTTTTAAGGATTAATGATCACTTTTCATTAATGTTGTTCTATTAATGTAAACTTCCATTACTCTTCAATGATTTTGGATATTAAAATCCAGTTTGCGATATTCCTAGTAAACAAAATGTCTCATGTTAACTCTTTAAACTTTTTCCTTGCCAGAGTCAGCAATTGCATGTTCAACAGCAAGTAGCCCAAGTAAAAAGAATTTGTTACCCATTCTTGTTAGATGACAAATAGTATTGTGATTATGAATTGGGCTACAAATGTTTCGAATATTAAAACACGACGAAAACTGTGCTCTAACTGGTTGTTTAGATTGTGAGTTGTTTGAAGTAGTTAAAACTTAGTGATTGCATAATCGGATTAGAGTTTAGAGCCATTTTCGGTTTTGAAGCTATATATAAGACGTGGACCTTTAAGAGGAAGAATCCGAACCATCGTAATGTGTTCAAATTTCAGTGCACACCTACTGGGAGATGAACCTTGGATTCCTACTTTGTTCCCATGTCCAAGCATATTATCATATATATAATTTATGTGTTTTTCATAATAAGAGCTGAGTTTGTAGTGAACCCCTCTTGTCACTCTGCACCAGAACATAGTAAGACATTGTATTTTTACAAGTTAATTATTAATTATAAAGGAAAATCCTTTTTCATGGAACATCAATAACACTGGTCGGCATGAAAATCCTCTCACGAGGGTGAAAGGGTGTACTGGATAGATTTCGAGACGCTGATTAGGAATATCTCATTGAGGAAGTTCAAGCACGTAAGTTTTTTTTGGGGGGGGCGGGGTGCTGTTTCCATAATTCACAGAAAAATCGTATTTTTCGTATTTAATATGTGTTTTCCGTATTTGGAGTGCATAATTCTAAATTTTTATCTTAATCCAAGAACTGTTACTAGGCTATATCCCAGGAAAATCTTTTTCTCTAGCTCACGACCCCCGGAAACGTACCCCCTCCCCTTGGTTTGCAAAGATTTATTGTCGTTCCACACTGCATACACTAAAACCTAGGCGTTATTGACGGAGAAAGGTTTCGTAATCAACTTGCGATCATTCGTCGGCTCCCTTTTGTCTAGACGACAGACAGATTGTTGAAAAAAGGCGCCAAGACATACACCACGTTGTCGCATGAAACAAATATTTCAGTTTCGAGTTGATCTTCGTGTTAGAATGTGGTGTTACGCTGTGTCTGTGTATACCGTAGGTGAAAAATATTTCTGCGTAAAATATTGACGTTTGTGTTAAACGAACATGCCGAGAACTTGCAACAATTCGACAGATTCATTCTGCTACATATGTGGGGAAGTGATTTTCAAGGGACAAAGTTGGCCACTGTCACCGTTCCTGAAGACAGCTTACCACCTGTACTTCGGGTGTAAAATCGGAGACCAGGATCGCGTTTGGGCTCCGAAACAAAGTTGTAGCTCGTGTGCGCGTACTCTCACAGGATGGTTGAAAGGTACACATCAATCGATGCCGTTCGCCGTACCTATGGTTTGGCGCGATCCCCGTGATGATGTTTCAGACTGTTACTTCTGCCTGACTAATATAAAAGGTTTCTCAAAAAACATGAAGGATAAAATACAGTATCCTAACTTGGATTCCGCAAGGAGACCTGTGAAACATGATGTTTGTCTGCCTGTACCCGTACCACCAGATTCATACACCCTGTGCAGTGTTTCATCCGATGAAAAACCTGCTGCTTGTTGCACAATCTTTGAGTACACAGTCAGATCCCAATTACGCTCCCAATTACGCCTGACACTAATGAACCACATGTGATAAGTCAGGAAGAGCTGAATGATCTGATCAGAGACTTAAACCTTCCCAACTCTAAGTCCCTGTTGCTTGCATCACGACTTCAACAATGGAATCTACTAAACCAAGATCTGAATATATCGATGTGTAGGAAAAGAGAGGTGAGCCTAGTTC